>NW_021963353.1:0-113595 GCF_901765095.1 Microcaecilia unicolor
ATATTTAAAACTTAACAAGTCAACTGTTCAAAGCATTTCTCAAAGTCGCTTAATAGGCAGCAAAAGAGAGGACCCAAAAGTACACAAACAAAAGCAACAAAAAAAGAAGCACAAATGGGCCTTCAAAACTGGAACAACATGGAAACACGGCCCATGTCAGGTCTATTGAATTAAAGGACTCTCTATTGTTCCAGTCTTGAAGGCACATTTGTGCTTCTTTTTTTTTGTTTGTTTGTTTGTTGTCAAAATTGCTTAAGTCAGATCTGTATTAAAATATGTGCAGTCAACAGGCACAGTGTCCTGACCAACCTACTCTTTGTTAGTTGGCTTTCTAACTTTATCCTGGAACTGTTTGTTGAACAGTTTGCATTTTTAAGTTCATAGATCTCATGATGAGTAAAGAGCAGGTCCAGACAGGTGGTGAAATGTGAAAGATACATGGTGAGAGATACTGTTTTCCAGAGTTAGGAATTTTGGTGACTCAGCCACACTCCAAGTCACGTTTGTGTGTGTGTCTAGGGCACAGTGACCTGCAGAGAACTTCATGCCTTTTCATTGAAGGACCATAAAATGATTGCTGCTGGAGGTCATTATGTCTTTCTGAAGGAGTCAACATATTCTAATATCAAACAGGTGGCAGCTTACTATTTGTTTTAGGATCCCCTCCCAACACTACAATTTCTTTTTCAGTAGTGTTGTCATGTTCATTTTTGCCTTCCTAAGAGACAACAGTTCAGTTCATTAATTTCAGTGTCTCATTCTCTTTCCAGACATATTTTGTTTTTGGATCTAATTAGAAATCTTTCTATAAATAACTGTTTTGCTGTCCTCCAGATAACATACAATCAAAGAACAGATCTCAATCAATGTTCAGAAACCATACATTATTAAAAATAATCTTTTGTAAAATTTAATTCAGAAATGATAAAACTTTATTAAAAAATAACCCAATGGCCACATTTTGCCTCCCAAAAGGCTGTGTCAGGAGATTTACTTTACAATGAAAGACATACATAAAATTAAAAATGACTATTACAAATCAGAAAAATTCTCTCTCACATTTATATCACAAATTATACTAATTTGTGATATCAATATGAGAGAGAAAGTTTTATGATTTGTAACAGTCATTTTTAATTTTATGTTGTCTTTCAGTGACACAGCCTCTTGGGAGATGAAACATGGTCTCTTTGGGTTATTTTTAAGAAAGATTTATGCTTTATGAATTACATTTAAAAAAAAGGTTATTTTTAGTAAAGTTTTATGGCTTCTGAACATTGACTGAGATCCATTCTGTTCTTTGATTGCTGTGATCTACAGACCTCTATTGCCTCTCCTTTTCTGGATTAGACTCCAGATAACATATACATAAATGCATTCTGATAGATATGTGTACATTCACATAGACACACAGACACAAACTAGACACACACATACAAACTATATGAATACTATATTTAGTGAGATACATATATACGCAAGACTTGGAGACAATTGACCATCAGTGATTATAAATTCCACATGAAGATTCTCCATACAAGAAGTCAGTTCACTTTAACTACAGTTGGTTGAAGTAGCTTAGCCAGAAGAGAAAGCATCATTGGCAGGGCCAAGGGGGGGGGGGGGGGGGGGGATAAAACTGCTCACACCTCCAAGGGGGGCTTGGCACCACAGTTCCCACCCACCCCCCTCTTGGCCCTGGAAATCATCACAACACCTCACCTGTCACCTCCGTGACTGAAAGCCCAGCAGCGACAGATCGGATTCGCCTCCCTTCAGGCCTTCCCTCCCTGTGTCCCACCCTCGTCTGATGTAACTTCTACGAGGACGGGACACAGGGAGGGAAGGCTCGAAGGGAGGTGAATCCAATCTGCCGTTGCTGTGCTCAGTCACAGAGCGAGGTGACAGGTGAGGCGCTGTGATGATTTCAATGCAGGGGGCCCGGCCCGGTGGCGGACGGAAGGGGGCAGGTGGGGACTGTGATGCGGCGGCGGCGACTTCGGGGGAGAGGGCAGGTGCGGGGCCCCAGGGGTGGCCTTGTCCCAGGCCCGGCCCAGTTTCTCGACAGCCCTCATCATTGGTGATAGAGGGTGAGGCTTGTGCAAAATCGAAGTATGAAGAACTTTACAATTTTAAGTGGAATAGCCTCCTAAACCTGTGCCCTATTTTCAGGCAAACTCAGTTGCATAACATTTCAACTGAAAATTCTTCTTAATTTAGGAGCTTAAAAATTATGCTCAAAGTTATGCCTACCACTTATTTGCCTAGATTTATGAGAGTAATTTATGAGTCTAGTGCTGAAAATCAGTGCTAAGCTGCTAATTTCTTTTCCCTGCCCCAAATCCACCTCTGTTACCATCCACCTTTTATGCTCTTAAATTTAATTCTTCCTCTTTCATCCCCTTAAACATCTCCAGTTAGTCCAATCTACAGCTGATAAAATACTCCACAATACCAGTCGATTTGATCATGTAACCCCCTTCTCCGATCTGAACACTGGTTACCTTTCTACAAGGCTAGTTCTCCACTTGCACCTGCCCGTCTCAACAAGCACCCGATTCCTTATGCAGCTCTGTTTTCTGTGCTCTGCTGACATTAACTTCTTGGTTCTTCCCTCCCCTAATCAATTTTGATTCGCCACCTCCTGCTACATAGGACCAAAACTGTGGAATGATCTCCTGCACATCAGGAACCAACCCTCCTATCCAGTCTTTAAACAAGCCCTCAAGACCCCCGTTTTCACTCTTAATTTTCCCCCTTCCCGTTGAGGACTGTATCTGCTACTCTGCTCCTTAACTGCCTATGGGGCTCATTTTCAAAGAACTTGGACTTACAAAGTTCCATAAGCTACTATGTAACTTTGTAAGTCTAAGCACTTAAAAAAAATATATGTCTCTATGTGTCTGGAAATAAATAAAATAAATCCCACCGATATTCAGTCGCCAGCGGTGTTATTCCTGGATATTCAATGCCGGGCCCTGTCCAGACTTTGGTACTTAATATCTGTGGGGGTTTTTTAGCTAACACTTAGCCAGCTAGGCCAATATTCAGTCCTTGCCTGCATAGGCCAAACCACTTAAAGATAGGACTGCTATTTATGTGGCCAGAAGTGGTTTACTTATGCGGTGAGGGCCAAATAATGGCGCTTAACCTGACCCCGCCTCTGGAACGCCCACAATTTAGCTGCTTTTCGGTTCAGCACTAACCAATCACTTTCTGCGAAAATAACTGGATAAGTGCCATTGAAAATGACTGAATAGCCACAAAGAACTGATTTAACTGGTCAGCAGCTGTTTTCAGCTGGTTAAATCATTTTGAATATCGGCCGGAATAAGTTTAGTGAACTATTGAGTAAAAATTTATGCACTCAGCCCTAGTAAATTTTTAAAGAGGTCAATTTATAAGCATAACTCTCAAAGTTAGGAGCATAAATCCTTTGAATATTGAGTTCTCAGTTTTATGTCCACTTCCTAATACATTTGATTATGTTAATGATTTACAATTAAAATATTCCACAGAAGAGAGCGAGAAAGCTGAAAAGCACCTGGCTAATGGCATGCCACCACACCTGTTCTACAGCCTAAGCCTGGAATTTCTAAATGTATCACTAAATGCAAATTATGCCACTTACAGGCTGCAGAGGAGAAGGGAAGGGGCAGTGCCATAGCGAGGGTGCCTGACACCGGGGCGGGTCGCCGCTGCGCACCCCCCCCCCCGAAACGCACCCTTACCTTGCAGCGGAGGGCAGGCGGGAGGGCCGATCCGCCCTCAGTGCATGTCACTGGGAGCTGCGTCGGCTCTGCTGCTTCCCTGCTTTCTCTGCCCCGGAACAGGAAGTAACCTATTCCGGGGCAGAAAGAGCAGGGAACCAGCGAGCCGACATCCCCCAGCGGCGTGCACCCGGGCGGACCACCCCACCGCCCCCCTCTTCCTACGCCACTGAGCGGAGTATGCCTTTTTTTTTGTCAGGAACAATACCATTACTAGTTGGGTAGAAAGTATTCAGAACTTTAAAAACATAGAAGAATTAATGGAACATATGCTTTACTCATACTACCCCTCTCCTCAAGACCCTTCACTGGCTCCCTATCCGTTTTCACATCCTGTTCAAACTTCTTCTACTAACCTATAAATGTATTCACTCTGCTGCTCCCCAGTATCTCTCCACCCCTTCCCGTGCACTCCGCTCCATGGATAAATCCTTCTTATCTGTTCCCTTCTCCACTACTGCCAACTCCAGACTTCGCGCCTTCTGTCTCGCTGCACCCTACGCCTGGAATAAACTTCCTGAGCCCCTACGTCTTGCCCCATCCTTGGCCACCTTTAAATCTAGACTGAAAGCCCACCTCTTTAACATTGCTTTTGACTCGTAACCACTTGTAACCACTTGCCTCCACCTACCCTCCTCTCTTCCTTCCCGTTCACATTAATTGATTTGTTGCTTACTTTATTTATTTTTTGTCTATTAGATTGTAAGCTCTTGAGCAGGGACTGTCTTTCTTCTATGTTTGTGCAGCGCTGCGTATGCCTTGTAGCGCTATAGAAATGCTAAATAGTAGTAGTAGTAGTAGTAGAAATAAACCAACTTCACAATACTAAATATGTCACACAAATCAAAACTGTGGCAAACATCTCAGCACTTCCAACTCTTTTCCAGAAAAGATGTTTACTAATATGGCTTACATTGCTACATGTTTAACAGGAGGCTTCATCCTCTGGATTTGGCTAGCAATCATAGTTCTACATCCCTGGCACAAAGGTTCTGGGGCATTACTTCTTCCAGTATTATACAGTTTCTTCATCTCAACACCAAAACTAAGAAGAAACTGTCCTCGACTCATGTCTCAGTCATTTCATTTAGTATTAGTCAAAACAACAGCCAGCACGAACTTTCTCTACAAAACCAAGATGTATGCTGAAAATGAACTGGCATCTTTTTTTAGTCATACCCTTTATAAACAGAAAGGTTCTTTACAAAAATCCAGAGTACCTGAATGTAACTCACCTTGAGCTACTACTGAAAAAGGTGTGAGCAAAATCTAAAAAATAAATAATGTTCATTACTTGGCCTTAGAGACCATTCTTGTACAAATATGCTTCATACTTCAAGCAATAACACTAACAATTAAAAACAAACTTTATATAGTAATATATCATTACTACTACTACTACTATTTAGCATTTCTATAGCGCTACAAGGCATACGCAGCGCTGCACAAACACAGAAGAAAGACAGTCCCTGCTCAAAGAGCTTACAATCTAATAGACAAAAAATAAATAAAGTAAGCAAATCAAATCAATTAATGTGAACGGGAAGGAAGAGAGGAGGGTAGGTGGAGACGAGTGGTTACAAGTGGTTACGAGTCAAAAGCAATGTCCATCACAGCAGTATGCAAGTCCCTGGCGCAGTTTTAGTGGGTGCAGTGCACTTCCGACAGGCGGACCCAGGCCCATCCCCCCCTACCTGTTACACTTGTGGTGGTAAATGTGAGCCATCCAAAACCCACCAGAAACCCACTGTACCCACATCTAGGTGCCCCCATTCATCCATACGGGCTATGGTAGTGGTGTACAGTTGTGGGTAGTGGGGTTTTTGGGTGGGGGGTGCTCAGCACACATGGTAAGGGAGGTATGCACCTGGGAGCAATTTCTGAAGTCCACTAAAGTGCCCCTAGGGTGCCCGGTTGCTGTCCTGGCATGTGAGGGGGACCAGTGCACTACAAATGCTGGCTTCCCAAAACCAAAAGGCTTGCATTTGGTCGTTTCTGAGATGGTCATCTTCTGTTTCCATTATTGCCAAAAATCGGGGACGACCATCTCTAAGGTCAACCTAAATTTCGCGATTTGGGCGTCCCCGACCATATTATCGAAATGAAAGATGGGTGTCCATCTTGTTTTGATAATACGGGTTTCACAACCCCTTCACGGGGACGTCCTGCGAGGACGTCCTCAGAAAAACTTGCGCGTCCCTTTCGATTATGCCCCTCCACGTTTCCCAATTATTGGGGTTTCCATCTAAGTACCACTAAATTTGTTTCCATTCTCTTTCCATACAGGATTGCTTTGTGTTTATCTCAAGCATTTTTGAATTCTGAAACCGTTTTAGGTATCTACCATCCTGTCTGTGAAAAGTACATCTTGACGTTAATCCTGAGTTGGCCCCCCTGCAACCTCAATTCATGTCCTCTAATTCTATCACTTTCCTGTATCTGGAAAAGGTTTGTTTGTTTATTAATATATTTAATGTCTGTATTATATCACCGCTATCTCTTATTTCTCCAGGGTACACATCTTCAGGTCATCTTCTCATATAACTTGAGGGGCAAACCCCATACCACTTTTTCTGAACCACTTCAAGTCTTTTTAACTTCTATAGTGAGATATGGCCTCCAAAACTGAATACACTACTCCAAGTGGGGCCTCACCAACAACTTTGTGAAGCTTCTTCTGTTTTAATCAGATTGTTTGTATTCTGTGGAGATAACTGTGGAGAACTGCTTCCATATCAAGAACCTCTAGAAAACTTTATCAGCACCGTTTGAATGTGCCATGATGCTACATGTCGAACACACAGAGGCAATATTTTAAAATAGGGCTATAAAAAAAGTGGTGCTTACTTTTAATTCCAAAACAAGTTCTACATGAGTAAAATTATTCGGACTAAAAAGAGTAAGACTAGGAATAGAGGAAATAAAGCCAAGAGCCAGACCTTTGGATATGCTAGACAGCCATGCTTCTGCTTTAACGAGTCCCTGAACAATAGGCTACAACTCTGCAATAATCACAACTGATCACACATTTATTAAGGGCTCGTACCTAACCAATGCCTTTCTGTTCTGCCTTGCCCTGTGAATGTCCCCTTGCATTTACACTCTATGCCACTTGTGTGCCCTTACAGAATATTGCTCAGTTGATTTGCTGCAATTAACACACATAACCGTACACCTATGAAAGTTCCAGTATTCTGGACATTCATGCACACAACACAGTGTTGCAGAGATGCATGCACCCAGACAGTATAAAATTTGACAATATGCAGTTAATACAGACAGACTAAGTAAACATAAAAAGAACATAAAAAGGGTCAAGGATTCTTCATTAAATTGCTGTTGCCAAGCAGCAGGAATGGCAGCGTGCTGACAAGTGAACAGAACCAAAAAGGAGAAAATTTACATAAATGAGACTTTTTTTCTGTCACAAAGTATTCCATGATTTTCACTGTGCTTCGGAGTTGATCCAAGACAACATTTAAAATAGTGGCACTCGGCCAGATGGCTGGGACCCATGTATGGCTCTTTCGTGTCCTTAGTGCAACTCTTTAACATGGCTGAATCAATTCCCCCTCCCCCTCACTTCAAAGAAGAAAATAAATAGAACCAACTTTTGAACTCTTGATGGCCAAGGTGAATGCTGGGATATGCCTGGGAAAGGCTCAGCAATACTGATTTTATAGTTTTACATAATGTTTATCAGCTATGATTAGGGGCCTCACATGTGCCTTCAGATGTATTCTTCCATGAAAATTTTTATTTTAATAAAAAATAAAATGTTAAGAATCTGTACTTATATTTGACAATTTCTACTTTTCTATTAGGAACATTTAGGGAAAAATATAACTAAACAAGTGGCTTTTGGAAAAGCAAGCAACATGATTAAAGAAAAAGTCAGTCAGCACTACTTTTCAGCTCCTGTACTGATACAGCACAAAATTTCATCTGGCATTAATCTGGAGAAGCAAAGTAGCCTAGAGCCCAGCAGTTCGTAAATTAAGGCTTTAAGACCAGGGATTCTCAACCCAGTCCTCCCGGAACCCCAAGCCAGTCTGGTTTTCAAGATATCCACAATAAATTTGCATGAGATACATTTGCGTGACCTGCCTCCATTGGAAGTAAGTGTATCTTATGCATTTTCATTGTTTCTCTGTTTCTATATTTTGTGGGTATCCTGAAAACCTGTCTGGCTTGGGGGTTCCCCAAGGACTGAGTTGAGACCCCCACCTAAATGTAACTTGCCTTGTGCTTGGGTTTGGAAGGGTGATTATTCAAATTCAAAATCCACCTTTAACCTAAATGGTGATTCCCAATAGCAATTGAAGGAAATGCCAGAGGAAAAAGTGACTCTTGGAACATGAGGTAAAGAAAAACGTTACAAATAAAAAAAGTTAGTTTACCAGTGATAAGTGAGAGTGCTCAGCAACACCATCTGTTACGCTGCAGGACCTTAATCTTGAAGGCGGTTCTCTCTGTTAAAATAAAACCAGTCCAGAAGTTACTTTATTTTACAGATGATCGGTCATTAACACAAATGATCCATCATTAACACAAAATTAGAGTTTAGCATAGTCTAAGATATTCATGAGAATAATTATTGTAGCAACTAAATCATGAAATGGGTGTCATCTCTGTAGAAACTTGTGCTTGCTATCTTCTTCATTTTCTTTATTTCTTCCACTGGAGCAAGAACACAATTGGTGAAAAAGGAGGCAACCTAGCAGATATTAATACCATTATCATCAAGGTCAAAACAAGAATATCCATTGGAAAAGATATGATTATTTAACCATTAAATGTGTTGTGTGAGGGGCTGAAAAGGCAGCATCGTTTCCAAATAAAGTATAACCCAATTGTATAGTCTGGATATCTCCAAATGCCAGATGACCTCGGGAGTTCAATATTGTATATTCCCAACCACGTTTATAGAGGCAAATAAATTGTTTCCGTTTCTTATTTTGGATTGCTCTATACAAACTACATCTTATGTTTTCATTTACACAACTAATACTCAAGTACAGGTACAGATCATCTAAAAACCAAGTGCATCTGACATCTTGTTCCTTTCTAAATTAAACCCTTTCCAAGATGGAAGATAAGCATACAGCTCAGACCTGGAAAGCATGGGTCCCTCAACACAACAGTTGCAACAAAATCAATTCAAAAGCAAGTATCACAGCTTGTTTGTATGAAAAGGCACTCATAACCCATTTGAAACTGTGGGCCATGGTCTATAATTCATGGATATGAACTACTTCTTACTCAGTGTCCCTTTGTGTTGCAGTTTAACATTCAGACATGAATGAGTTTTAAAGTGGCCTGAGGAATAAATTTTCTAAAACAGGAAAGTAAGTTACAGAAGGGATCATATTAACTTGCCAAAATAACTTTACAATAAAGTTATGGCCTAACTAGATAAAAAAAAATATAGGGCTCAATACTTAGCGGTACTTACCAGAGTAAGAGCTCCTACATATAGGTAATACCTGGATTTTTGGTGGCATCTAAATAACACCACTGAATATCATCACTAATCACCTCAGCACTATCTGGATGGTATCAGTGAGAGGCAGAGTCAAGATAGTACAGTGCCATTACCCAGAAAACTATCCAGACAAGTTAGGACAGCTAAGAAAGATTAAAACCATTCTTTTCAAGATCAGTCTTTCGTACTTTAGTTCAGTCGTTAGTCTTAATCAGTGGTGTGCTGGTAAATTTTTAACAACAGGCTCGCTCCCCGGTCCAACTCTGCGCCCCCCCGTTCCACCTCTGCGCCCCCCCCCCCCAATTGCCGGGGGGGGGGGGGGGGGTCATGCATACTCTTTACGGGAATTAATTTTTTTAATGCTTCCAGGTTCCAATCTAATTCAAGTTTAATGTGGGATAAATACCATAAGTAATAAATAGATAGAAACTCTGAACATTGAGAACCTGATTCCCATAACATGATGTCTGTTTTAGAAGCAGTAGAGTACCTGGGTTTTAAAAGATTTCGACAAATTCCTGAAGGAAAAGTCCATAAACTGCTAGTAAGCTGGACACTACTTATAACCAAACAGAAACTGTGGTTCCACGGTAAACATTAAAGCCATTACTTATCCGTGGGTGGCAAGAAGGAATCTTGTTACTCAGTTGGGATTCTTCTATGGTACTCGTGACCAGAATTGGCCCATGTTGGAGACAGGATACTGGACTAGATGGACTGTCTGCCCCAGTATGGCTTTTCTATGTAAAGCAGAAAAAGAGCATTTCACCAGGAACTCACCCATATAAAAAAACAAAAATTTTGATTTTGGTGTCTTCTCAGTAAACCATAAACCCTCTCCAGTTCCAAGGTTATTGAGAAGTACCTTTACTATAAAACCTACAAAATTACCCAGGACCTATAGAGCTAATTTATTTTAGCATAACACCACTAATTAACAGAAGTAGCACAAAGACTCTACCTAGAAACGCTCAAAATAGTAAATATTGCAGTGGAACCTAGAACATCAATATGCCTATTGTGGAAGGAACAAGCTGAATATTACGGATGCTTAAATAGCAACTCCATGCAGTACCTGGCCTCGGTCAAAAATATTGAACACAAATAGACCCTTTCCAAGTGCAGAATAAGTGACCACAACGTTTAAATATGGACATGTAGACAAAAATAAACATAACCCCTAAGAAGCCACACTCTGCACACAGCGCAACACTAGAGAAATGCAAACAGCACCCTACATTCTATAAATATTAAGAAATCAGTGTAAATTTCTTTTAACGCTGACATTTTCCATTCACTAAATTCAAAATAAAATTCTTTTCTACCTTTGCTGTCTGGTTGTTTTGTTTCTTTCTTATCATGTTTGTCAAAAAATACAAGCAGTGGGAATCAAGTATCAAAAAACCTCCCCAAAAGTCAAAGTAGTACTAAAATACAAGAAGCAGTTTTAAACTTAAAATAAGTATAATGATAGTAGATTCAAAAAACTAAAACAAACAAAAAAAAATCAAAATATCACATTCATATCACAACATCAAAAATGGTAAACGCCAGAATTCAATCAGTACACCAAACCCTAATGAAACAAGTCCACTTAATAACGTTGAAAAACAAATCCTAGAAAAGACTTATCTGTATTCCAGGAATCGAGTGCTAAATCTTCAGTATGGAGGACAAGTTTCCAAAATAGTGTCTAGGTTTGCTGTAGTCAATTCACAGCTGGTCGGTCATGCATTAGAAGAGTGTCGTAAATCCATGCTCATAAAACACAGTCCACGAGAACTGGCAATCTGGCATTTCTCATCTCCACCGCAATCTAGCATTTTTTTCCCACCTCCACCTCCTCAATCGGTTTCTCTCTCCCTTCCCTTCTGCTCACAGTCCGATGTCATTTTCCTTGCTTTTTCCACTTCACTCCCTGCCCCCTCCTTCTGCTGTAGTTCTCAGATCTTCTACCAGCATTAACTCTCCTCTCAAGGCAGCCTCGCTCTTTGGCGGCCCCAAAAGCTTTCTCACTGCACAGTACAACTTCCTGTTCCCGCGTAGGTGGGATGCTGCAGAAAGCTTCCAGAGCAAGCAAGAGGGGAGGGCGAGGCTGCCGGAAGTTCGGAGGACTACAGTGGTGGCACAGTGCAAGGTGGAGAGGGAAGTGAAATAGACGACAAACCGCAGGGAGGAGAGAAGGGTGCAACTTGCAAGACACCAGACCGCCACAGGATGTGAGGTGGGGGGATGCCAGATAATCATAGGCACGGACACTGCTGAGGGGCCTGAGCCAAGAATGGGGAGGGGGGGGGGGCGTGACTTCGCCCCTGTCAGGGAGGAGGGAGAAAGGAGGAGAAAAAAAACAGGTGCTTGTGTGCTGGCTGCCTGACTCCAACAACCGGCTCGCAAAAACCAGTAAAATTTAACAATAGGCTCTTGCGAGCCGGTGCGAGCCGGCTCCAGCACACCTCTGGTCTTAATCAAATTTTACTATGCAGGTATTAAGTGGAGTCTCTTAAGAAAACTACAAACTGAACAAAACACAGCTGCCCGCCTTATACATAGATCGCTGTGTTACATTAAATCTTCTATTCTTACGGATCTACATTGGTACCTATCAACAAAAGATTTCTTTTAAGCTCTGTGTTCTTGTTCATCAGATCCTTTATGGTATCTTATCATCTTATATGACAGATCTCATATTAGGTTATCACCACAAAATGCCACCTCATCATCTAGAGAATATCTCATATCACATTTCCCAAGTTGTAAAAATGTAACCTACAAAACTATCCATAATGCTAATTTTTCTTACCAAAGTACCAAATTCTGGAACTCATTATCCAAGTATATCAGACACTCAGTCGATTATATGTTGTTCAGAAGTTTACTTAAAGACCATGTCTTTAGATCTGTATTCAGCTAATATGAAAAGAATTTTTTAAATAATTGTATTCTTCTATTAATGTTAATTGTCTTATAATGCTTCTTAATTTGTTATGTAAGCCACACTGAACCCAAGTTTTCTTAGGAAAATGTGGAGTAGAAATGTCATCATAAATAAATAAACTGTCATAGCTTACCTGGATAGTTTTCTGGGTATCGGTGCTGAATACAACAGTACCTGGATATCTGGGTATCAGTAAAAATTACAATTTTCATTTGAATCCAACACTGACTACAGTGTTATACATTATATATTACAAGTGAAGTATGGCTAGGAAACATGGAGGGGCATTTTCAAAATAACATCCAAGTTAGAATTGGGACATCCCACTCATAATGTCCCCAAAAAACCTGTTCATCTCACCGCCATTTTCGAACAGGAAAACTGTTGGGGTTTCCTATTCAAAAGTACATGAGAAAATCCAAAATGAACAGCCATTTTTCAAAATAAAACGTCCAAATTATGAACACCAAACAACCAGGGACAAGGATGTCTGTCTTGCAGCATTTGTACAAAAATGGCCACACAGACATCCCTGCAGAGCAGAAGGGCAGCCTTGTGGTCAATGCAGTGGACTTTAATCCAGCACAACCAGGTTCATATTCCACTGCAACTCTGTTATTTTAAATAGCGAGACAGGAAAATACCTATTGTACTTGACTGTGCTCCACCTCAATAACCCTCAGGCTTGCAGGTGTCTAATATTTATTTATTCATTCATTCATGACATTTATACCCCACATTAGTCCGAAATAGACTCAAGTTCAATATGGCTTAAAAACAATAAAGTGAATAAAACATAATAATGTACACAATATAATACGACACCTAGATCCCTTTCTTGGTCTGTGACTCCTAACGTGGAACCTTGCATGACACAGCTATAATTCGGGTTCCTCTTTCCCACATGCATCACTTTGAACTTGCTCACATTAAATGTCATCTGTCATTTAAATGCCCAGTCTCCCAGTCTCGTAAGGTCCGCTTGTAATTTTTCACAATCCTCCCGCGATGTAACGACTTTGAATAACTTTGTGTCATCAGCAAATTTAATTACCTCACTAGTTACTCCCATCTCTAGATCATTTATAAATATGTTAAAAAGCAGTGGTCCCAGCACAGAGCCCTAGGGAACCCCACTAACTACCCTTATCCATTGAGAATGAATACTGACCATTTAATCCTACTCTCTGTTTTCTATCTTTTAACCAGTTTTTAATCCACAATAGAACACTACCTCCTATTCCAAGACTCTCCAATTTCCTCTGGAGTCTTTCATGAGGTACTTTGTCAAACGCCTTCTGAAAATCCAGATACACAATATTAACCGGCTCCCCTTTATCAGCATGTTTCTTCACCCCTTCAAATAAATGCAGTAGATTGATGAGGCAAGATTTGCCTTCACTAAATCCATGTTGACTTAAGTCTCATTAATCCATGCTTTTGAATATGCTCTGTAATTTTGTTCTTAATAATAGTCTCTACCATTTTGCCCGGCACTGACGTTAGACTCACCGGTCTATAATTTCCCGGATCTCCTCTGGAACCTTTTTTAAAAATCGGTGTTACATTGGCCACCCTCCAATCTTCCAGTACCACGCTCGATTTTAAAGATAACTTACATATTTCTAACAAGAGCTCCACAAGCTCATTTTTCAGTTCTATCAGTACTCTGGGATGAATAACATTCGGTCCAGGAGATTTGCTACTCTTCAGTTTGTAGAACTGCCCCATTACATCCTCCAGGTTTACAGAGAATTCATTAAGTTTCTCCGACTCGTCAGCTTCGAATACCATTTCTGGCACTGGTATCTCACCCAACTCTTCCTTGGTGAAGACCGAAGCAAAGAATTCATTGAATCTCTCTGCTACGGCTTGTATTCTGTGATCGCCCCTTTTACCCCTCGGTCATCTAGCAGTCCAACTGATTCTTTTGCCGGCTTCCTGCTTTTAATATACCTAAAAAAATTTTACTATGTGTTTTTGCCTCCAACGCAATCTTTTTTTCGAAGTCCCTCTTAGCTTTCCTTATCAGTGCTTTGCATTTGACTTGACATTCCTTATGCCATTTCTTATTATTTTCAGTCGGTTCCTTCTTCCATTTTCTGAAGTATTTTCTTTTAGCTCTAATAGCTTCCTTTACCTCACTATTTCACCACGCCGGCTGTCGTTTGGTCTTCCATCCTCCTTTTTTAATATGCAGAATATATTTGGCCTGGGCTTCCAGGATGGTGTTTTTGAACAGCAACCACGCCTGATGTAAATTTTGACCCTCGCAGTCGCTCCTCTAAGTTTTCTTTTATTTATTTATTTATTTCATTTATACCCCGCCTTTTGCCACAGTTTTGCAGCCCCAAAGCGGCTTACAATGAACTAATAAAATAGCTACAGTTCTTTCACCATTCTTCTCATTTTATCATAGTCTCCTTTTCTAAAGTTAAACGCTAACATATTTGATTTCCTATGTATACTTACTTCAAAGCTAATATCAAATCCGATCATATTATGATCAATGTTATCAAGCGGCCCCAGCACCATTACCTCCCGCACCAGATCATCCGCTCCACTAAAGACTAGGTCTAGATTTTTCCTTCTCTCGTCGGTTCCTGTACCAGCTGCTCCATAAAGCTGTCCTTGATTTCATCAAGGAATTTTACCTCCCTAGTGTGTCCCGATATTACATTTACCCAGTCACCCATTATTATTGTGTTGCCCAATGGTTTGGAGGATCTGAGGAAGCATGGTTTACTAGACATAGGTCTTGTCCTGATGTATCTGATTAATTTCTTTCACTAGGTGGCCAGATAGTTGGGATCGAGGAACAGCGCTGGATGTGGTTTACTTAGATTTGAGCACAGCCTTTGCTGATGACACGTGGAGGAGCATATGAACGTCCGCCGGCCAAATAGATTGCTGGCGATCTATGTTGGCCAGAAACCGTATTATCGAAAAAGATGGCCGGCCATCTTTTTTTCGATAATACGGTT
Source organism: Microcaecilia unicolor (assembly GCF_901765095.1). Taxonomy (NCBI): domain Eukaryota; kingdom Metazoa; phylum Chordata; class Amphibia; order Gymnophiona; family Siphonopidae; genus Microcaecilia; species Microcaecilia unicolor. The sequence continues at coordinate 15,175 of NW_021963353.1, forward strand.
TAGGCCCGGCCAAATGCCGTGGAGTTCGCTGGATTTGAGATGGCCGGGTTTGTTTTTCAGCGATAATGGAAAGTTATGTCGGCCATCTCAAACCCCTGCCAAATTCAAGGCATTTGGCCGTGGGAGGAGTCAGCATTTTTAGTGCACTGGCCCCCCTGACATGCCAGGACACCAACCAGCCACCCTAGGGGTCACTGCGGTGGACTTTAGAAAAGCTCCCACGTACATAGCTCCCTTACTTTGGGAGCTGAGCCCCCAACCCCCCCCCCCCCAAACCCACTACCCACAAATGCACTGCACCCACTAAAATTGCTCCAGGACCTGCATACAGCCTCTAGGACTTATTGCTGCTGTATAACTTTGGCACACCAGTTCACACCTGAAGACTAATCTCTCTGAAAAGTCCTTTCTTGAAATAACCACGTTTACTCACAGTTAACTGCAGATCAGATGTTGTGCCCCACTGGCAAAGAGTCCCTGGTACTAAGATTAGCAGTAGGTCAGAGCTGGCACAATGGTGTACAATGCCCTCTTTCAAAACCATTCAAGGTAAGAACTACGTTCTCTAACGTGGGTAACACAGGAAAGGGAACTAAAACTGGCTCACAAAAATGGCCACTACCCGCATGGACTACAACAGGAAACAAAACAGGGCACACTCTGACCCAGTTAGCAGGGGGGAAAAGCACCATGGGAGTAGAGCCCAGTATCCTACACCCACCACAATGCATTGCTAATGTGACTCTGCAGGGCACCTAACAGAAAAGGTGTCACACTCACCTGAGAGCCACATCACAACCAGGGAAAGGCTGTCGGAGGATACAACACATTCTGCTGTCATGGAGGTGGGTACGGCATTTGAGGCTGGCATACAGGCTGGCAAAAAAGGTTTTTATTTTTATTTTTTTTAGTTTGGAAGGGGATTGGTGACCACTGGGGGAGTATGGGGAGGTCATCCCCCATTCCCTCCAGTGGTTATCTGGTCAGTTGGGGCACCTTTTTGAGGCTTGGTCGTGAAAATAAACAGGACCAAGTAAAGTCGGTGAAATACTGCTTAAAGCCACTTTTTTTTCCCATTATCGGCGAAAGCCGGCCATCTGGTAGGCCACGCCCATGCCCGCCCCATGTCCTGCCTTCGCTAATCTACCGACACGCCCCTTGAACTTTCGCCGGCGAAGCGACGGGGAAAGCGGCGATGCTGTCAAAAATGCCGTTTTCAATTATACCGATTTCGCCGCTTTTAAGAAATCGCCGGCCATCTCCAGATTTGTGTCGGAAGATGGCCGGCGATCACTTTCGATTATAAGCTGGAAAGTTATTCAAAGTCGTTAACTCGCGACAGAATTGTGAAAAATTACAGAAGGACCTTACGAGACTGAGAGACTGGGCGGCTAAATGGCAGATGACGTTTAATGTGAGCAAGTGCAAGGTGATGCATGTGGGAAAAAAGAACCCGAATTATAGCTATGTCATGCAAGGTTCCACGTTAGGAGTACGACCAAGAAAGGGATTTGGGTGTCGTCGTCGATAATACACTGAAACCTTCTGCTCAGTGTGCTGCTGCGGCTAGGAAAGCGAATAGAATGTTGGGTATTATTAGGAAAGGTATGGAAACAGGTGTGAGGATGTTATAATGCCATTGTATCGCTCCATGGTGCGACCGCACCTTGAGTATTGTGTTCAATTCCGGTCACCACATATCAAGAAAGATATAGTAGAATTGGAAAAGGTGCAGCGAAGGGTGACTAAAATGACAGCAGGGATGGGACGACTTCCTATGAAGAAAGACTAAGGAGGCTAGGGCTTTTCAGCTTGAAGAAGAGACGGCTGAGGGGAGACATGATAGAGGTATATAAAATAATGAGTGGAGTGTAACAGGTGGATATGAAGCGTCTGTTCACGCTTTCCAAAAATACTAGGACTAGGGGGCATGCAATGAAACTACAGTGTAGTAAATTTAAAACAAATCAGAGAAAATGTTTCTTCACCCAACGCGTAATTAACTCTGGAATTCGTTGCCGGAGAATGTGGTGGAGGAGGTTAGCTTAGCAGAGTTTAAAAAGGGGTTAGACTGGTTTCCTAAAGGACAAGTCCATAAAGCACTACTAAATGGACTTGGGAAAAATCCACAATTCCAGGAATAACATGTACAGAATGTTTGTATGTTTAGGAAGCTTGCCAGGTGGACAGGATGCTGGGGTCGATGGACCCTTGGTCTTTTCCAAGTGTGGCATTACTTATGTACTTATGTACGTACCTAGGCTACTTACAAAACTTACTGTCTTCAGTGAAGACCTTAAAGTGACTGACTAGGTTAGAAACTGGATGAGTGGGAAGTGAAAAAGGGTAGTGGTAAACAGAGTTCACTCAGATGAAAAAGATGTTAACAGTGGAGTGCCACAGTGATGATCCTTGGATCTGGTGGGTTTTTTTTTTAATTATCCTTTATTAATCATTTAATAATTCACACAACAATGTGATTATGCAATTCACATTCAAATAACAAAAGAAATTCTTTACACAATGTAATATAAGGAAACAATAAACACTTTTTTTTTCCGTCCACAACTAAAGAAAAGCGATTCCAAGAAAAGGAAAAAAAAAGCAAAAAATATTAGATTATTATTACACACTTGCTACCTGTAAATTCAGACTCCAGCCTGATGTGTAGGAGGGCATGTAACAGTCACTTCAACTCTAGCATCTAGAAAGTCTTTAAGCTGTTTAGGGTCTACAAATTGAAATTGTTTGCCCTCAAGCAGAACAGTACATATACAAGGAAAACGTAAAACAAAATTAGCTTTCAAGGCTTCTACTCTGGGACGGAGTTCCAGAAAGGCCCTACGTCTCACTTGTGTCGGCTAGAAAGATCAGGAAAAATGGATCTGGTGTTTTCAACATTTTTGTGAGCAATATTCTGGAAGGGCTGTCTGGAAAGATTTGCCTTTTTGCAGGCAATACCAAAATATAGCATGAAGAAGATGCTAGTGAACCCTGAAGAGTTGTCTAGAATTTGATATCTAAGATTTATGCTAAAAAATGCAGGGGTCACGCATGTGGGCTGTAAGGGAGCAGATACAGTTAGCGGATGAAGTACTTCTGTGCACAAAAGATGATCTTAAGGTGGCCAAAAAGGTAGAGAAAAGAGGCAGGAAAAAAAATGTGATAATGCCTCTGTATAGGTTTCTAGTGATACCCCATTTAGAATATTACACACAGACATAGAGACCACACCTTCAAAAGGATATTAAAAAAAATGATGTAGTAAGTCAGAGGGCAGCTACTACAATGCTCAGTGGTCTTTGTCAAAGCATATGGGGACAGACTTAAATATCTCAATATATAAACTTTGGAAGAAAGGTAGCAGAGGGGTGTTATGATAGAGACATTTAAATATTTCTGTAGCATCAATGCACAGGAGGCTAGTGAGTTTTTCAATTGAAAGGAAGCTTGGAATGAATGGGCATGGGATGAAGGTGAAAGGGAGAGTCCCAGAAATAATCTAAAGCAATACTGGCATGGGATGAAGGTGAAGAGACCCAGAAATAATCTAAGGCAATAGGCGATTCAAGATGGCCGCGCCCTTGAGACGCTAGCAGGCTACACTCTAGCTCCCTGAAGGGAAAATCATTCAAACATGCCGAAAAGACGGGGCCGTCCTGCCTCCAAAGCCCGCAACGGCAAGTCTTTACTCTCAAGATATTCGAACCGCTTCTTCAGGCAGCGTCTACTCAAACTATTTCGGCGATTTCAAATGTCGGAAGGCAGCCCGCTGAGTAGCGCCGGTGCGAGTGGAGGCCTGGAAGCTTCTCCTGGGCTTGAGCTGACGCTCAGCCCCGACTCGAGGGAACCGCCCCCGCAACCTGCAGGGTATAGCACACCAACCGAGGCGTCTCTGGACTTGCTTTCCCGAAGTGGTGTAAGTCTACAGGGCCGGGAGGAAATAGATCCGGTTGGATGTGAACTGAGGTCTCGGACACAAACACCTATTCTATCGAAGGTGGAAGAAGCTGCTAGCTTGATATTGGAGAAAACTTCGGATAAAGAGGTACTACCCACACAATTTTCTTTTGAAATTAAAAAACCAGCGGAAGTAACGCTAGATTCGCTGTGGACCTTGATAGTTGGCCTAGGAAAATCTCTTGTCCCGCAAGTAAATAAATTGAATCAGGATTTTTTGGCTCTTGACCAAAAAACTAAAATTCTGGATACTAAAGTTGAAAAATTAGAGCAAACGGATAAAGATATGATCTTGGAAGTTAAAAAACTTCAAACTCAACAGAGACTATGGTTAAAGACTTGATTTTCCTGTGAAAAAAAACAGAGTTACTGGAAAATTCAGTTAGAAGTAACAATCTTCGTTTATTAAATTTTCCAAGACAGTTGTCTAAATCCCCAAGGGAAATGTTAAAGAAGTATTTAATGGAAATACTTGAAGTAAAAGAAGAGATGATTCCACCTTTCTCTCGGATATACTACCTTCCAATATTAAATCAAGAAAACCAGAAACAAGATCTTAATATTCCAGCTATACTTGAGTCTTCCGAAAATGATCCTGTCATTCCTACACTATTGATATGACGGTAGCATTACCACCAGATAAGGCATGGTTAATGAAAATGTATTTTAGAAATAAAGACAAAGTGTTCTTAGGCCAAAAAATTCAGATATTTCCTGATGTCTCTCGCGAGACACAAAAAAAGCAAAGACAATTTCTTTTGATGAAGCCAGCAGTGTTACAGCTGGGAGCTATTTTCTTTCTTAGATTTCCTTGTAAATGTGTGGTAAAATACTAATCCCTTAAATATGTATTTTTTGAACCAACTCAGCTAACAGCCTTTTTAGTGTCTAGACAAAATAAGGAAATTGAAAATGTCATCTTCCCTTGGATGTGGATAATTATGACACCGAATAGTGTAGCCTGTAAATTTCTCAAGTGAATGTTCCTAGAAAAGTATTCCTGTTAGAATAATTCCACTTTTTCTTTTTCATTTTGAATCCCATATTGTGGACTTGAGTGGGGGATTTCAATTTAAAATATTTTTTTCTTTTCCTTTTTCTGTTAATTATTTCCTAAAATTGTATATGATACGAAATGTACCACTTTTCAAACAAGTTGAATACTTGATTCTATGTATAAAATTGTTATAAATAAAAAAAAATAATAATAATAATCTAAGGCAATACTTTTTCCACAGAAATAGAGTGGTGGATGCATGGAACATTCTACCAGTGGAGGAGACCTAGCCTGTATCTGAATTCAAGAAAGCATGGGAAAACACTTAGGATCTCTTAGGGAGAGGAAGAGAGATAGTGGATGGTATAGATGTGGGTATACAGACTTTATCTGCCTGTCAATATCTATGTTTCTAATATATTTCAACGTAGCAAAGAGAGGGTCAGGAAGTACATAAGCAAAGACAACACAAAAAAGCACAAACAGCCTTCAAGACAGGAGCAACAAGAGATCTTTAATTCAAAGACCTCACACGGGCCGTGTTTCGACATACAACACCTGCATCGGGGGTGAACTGGAGTAAATTACTCAAAATAGTCACAAATAGTACTTGTCTTCAAAAAGAAGAGTAGGTTCCAGTCTGACGCTTGAGACCATGTTCGTTAGCGACTATTACCCAGTATCTGCATAACTTCCGGGATCACTATGATCACTTGCAGATTACCCAGCACTGCAGGTGATCAGTCTGGTCAGGGGAGATATTCAGGAGCACTGCCTGGTAAAGTACTGCTAAATATCCCCTCCCAGCCCACTCAGTGTAGTTTAACCAGGCAGAAGTTTAGTTTATTGAAATTTGACACAACGCTAAGCCTAACTGGCAGATCTAGGCAGTTTACATCGGTCCAAAATCTTCAGAAAAATAGAAAGGAACTACAACCATATTTGATAGGAAAGGATAACAGGTATACAAAGAGTTTAATCACACATGAAAAGAGAAAGGAAGGGGGGGGAGGATGTAGAGGTGGGAAAGACAAGATGAGAGAGCTATGGTATTTATTTATTGCATTTGTACCCCACATTTCCCACCTATTTGCAGGCTCAATGTGGCTTACATAGTACTGTCAAAGGTGTTGGGATAACAAATACAAAGTCGGTATAGTGATCGTATGAGGTATAAGTGGAGGTTCGGAATGGATGAAGATTGTGTGATGTCCTGTTCGATCATAGTCATGCTGTGTTGGTAGGTGAAGAGGGTTATGTGGGGTCGTTGGGGTAGGGCCTTTTTGAAGAGGTTGGTGTTTAGTGATTTCCTGAAGTTCAAGAGCGTGGATTGTTTTCATAGCTTTTTGGGAGCCCATTCCATAGCTGTGCGCTTATGTAGGCGAAGCTGGCTGCGTACGGTGTTTTGTATTCAGTCCTTTGCAATTTGGGTTAGTGTAGGTTTAGGTAGGATCTTGACGATCTGACTTGTTTCTTATTGTGAGTCTATAAGGTCTGTCATGTATCCGTACATGATTTTGTGAATTAAGGTGCAGATTTTGAAGATGATCCGTTCTTTGATTGGGAGCCAATGCAACTTTTCTCAGAGGGGTTTGGCACTTTCGAAGTGTGTTTTGCTGAATATAAGCCTGGCTGCTGTATTTTGGGCGGTCTGGAATTTTTTTATGAGTTGTTCTTTGCAGCCCGTGTAGATTCCATTGCAATAATCTTGCACAGCTTAGGGCCATTGATAGTATTATGTATCGAAAAGTGGCTCTTGGAAGAAAGGTTTCATCGTTTGAGCTTCCACATTGAATAGAACATTTCTTGTTACAGAGTTTCTTGGCTCTCGAGGGTAAGGTGTGTGATAGAGTATGACACCGAATATGTTTCAAACTGCTGAGGTAGGGAGGGTATGTCCTGGAGTATTTATGGTTGTGGGTTTGCATTTGTTATGTGGAGAGGAGAGGATGAGGCAATGTGTTTTTCGGTGTTCAGTTTCAGCTGGAATGAGTTTGCCCAGAGTCCATAATGTTCAGACTATCGTTGATTTTGTTGGTTCTTTCTGTCAGATCATGTCTGAAGGGGATGTATATTGTAACATCCTCTGCGTAAATGAATGGGTTAAGGCCTCGGTTGGATAAGGACTATGCCAGTGGAATCATCATCATGTTAAGAGTATTGGTGATAATGGTGATCCTTGAGGTACTCCGCAGACTGCTTTCCACGGTGGTGATATGTTTGACTTTGATTTTACTTGATAAGTTCCGGTGGTTAGAAGCCTTTGATCCAGTTAAGTACGTTTCCTTCAATCCCAAAGTGGCTAGTATTCTTAGTAGTATGTTGTGGTTTACCATGTCGAATGCGCTTGAAATGTCGAACTGGAGGAGTATGCTTTTGCCTGTGGCAATCTGCTGCTTGAATTTGGCCAGGAGGGTGACTAGGACAGTTTCGGTGGAGGGATCGGAATCCTGATTGTGAATTATGTAGTATTGAGAACTTGTCCAGGTATTCTGTAAGCTGTTTAGTCATGAAGCTCTCCATCATTTTTACTACTAATGGGATAGACGCAAATGGGTGGTAATTGATGATATCGCTTGTGCTTTTCTTGGCGTCTTTTGGTGTTGGGGTGAGTAGGATGTTGCCATGTTCCTCAGGGAAGAGACCTTGTTGTAACATGAAGTTTAGATGGGATGTAAGGTCTGCTATGAAGCGGTCTGGGGCAGACTTGAGTAGATGACTGGGACACATATCCAGTTTACAGTGGGCTTGGCGAACCTGAGAGTCGCTTGTGTAACTGATTCGGAGTTGAGGAAATTAAATGTTGTCCAAATGCGGTCAGCCGGGTATCCTTCGGAGGATGGGTCCAGATCATTGAAGAAGATTTCGATGTCGGTATTGTGATGAGGACGTGTGCTGCGTAGTTTTATTATTTTTTCGTTAAAGTAGTTAGCAAGTGTGTCTGCGGTTGAGATGTCTGTGTTGGTTGTGGTGATAGGGGTGGTGTCTAGTAACTTATTTACGAGTTGGAATAGTTTCTTCACATCTTTGTAGTCCAGTCCTAATTGGTTTTGTAGTAGGACCTTTTAGTTTGTTTTATTGCGTATTTGTATTTTCTATGTATTTGTTTCCATGAGTTGAGTGTGTGCTCATCTTTTGTCTTTCTCCATACTCGTTCAAGTTTCTAGATTGTGTTTTGAGCTTTTTAGTTTGTCATTGAACCAAGGTATAGTGTTTTGTCTTATGATATTTTTGTTTTCAAGGGTGCTATTTTGTTTAGTACGCTGTTGCATCTGCCATCCCAGTGGTTGAGATAAAGTATGGAATCAGTGCATGTTGTCCATTCGTTGTCGTATATTTGTTGCCACAATATTTGTGGATCGATTTGCCCTCTTGTAGTGGAAAGTAGTAGTTCTGGTGTACTGTTTGAGCCACTTCTTCCGCCAGTTTAGAGTTAGGTTCGTTTTGTAATGGTCAGTCCAAGGTATTCCTGTCCATTTGATTGTCTGTTTTAATAGAATTATTGTCTGTAGGTAGTATGATTTGATAGGAGGTCCAATGTAGTCTTTTGATATGGGTAGTTTGCATGTGGGGCCATTTAAAATCCCAGGACTGTAGGAAGTCTTTACATTCAAGTGCGTTTGTGGAGTTGGGGTCTTCTAGGTGAGGCTAAGGTCACCTAGTAGCAGTATGTTGTTGTTATTACACAGTTGTTTGATATGACGTCCATGAAGGTAGGCTGACTTCTTCCAGTTGCCTTGGGGTGTGTAGAATAATATGCAATCCAGATGATCGGTTAGGGAGTTGTTATAGATTCTAAATGAGGCAATTTCTAGTTGCGGTGTTATGGAGGCAGCTGTGGTTTTCAGTGGTGAATTTTTTCTCGGTATATTAGTGCTATGCCTCCACCTCTCTTTTCCGATGTGGCTCGGTGGGTGATTTTGTAATATGGCGGGCACAATTCAAGGATTATGAGGTCGTTTTGGTTGTGAATCCATGTTTTATTGATAAAGATGAGATCAAGGTTTTCTGAGGTGATCCAATCTGATATTGTTGTTGATTTGTTGATTACGGATCTAGCATTGATGTAGCCTACCTGGATGTTTTGGTATGGGGCTTCTAGGTTTGGTGTTATGTGGATTTTTGTTAGTTGTCGTTCCTTGGGTGATGTGTATTTGTTGTGGTCTTTCCTCGCGTTTTGTTGGTGATGTCCATGTTTAGATAGTTTTCCTTTAGTGTGATGAGAGTCAGTTTGGTGGAGTGTGGAATGTTTGATCAGTCTTTGGTGATTTGTAGGGTGGGTATGAAGTAATGTTCTATGAGTGGGATGGATAGTGCTAGGTGGATCAGTGAAAGGGAGTAGATTACCAGAAGTATTTTGATTGTGTTCATTTTGGTGTCAATTTAGGATATATAGGTTACTCACAGTCAGATGCTCGGGAGTGAAGTCCTGGACACCTATAAGTCAGGCTTACAGTGAGAGTGGGAGCTCAGCGAGTTCTGATGGGAATACAGGCTCACAGTGAGAGTTCAGCAGTTCTGATAGAAGTAGAGCCTCAGAAGCAAGCTGCCTATTGTGGGAGGTGCTTCTGGTATCACCAACCGTCTGCCTGGTTTGAAATTATGTTGTGAAAGATGATGCCTGAGGAAAGCCTTTCCCAAGAGCAGGCTACAATAAAGGTTGGAGCTCAGCAGCTCTAATAAGAGTGTAGACTGCTATAACAGTAGGAGCTTAGCAGCTCTAATAAGAGTGTAGACTGCTATAACAGTAGGAGCTCAACAGTTCTAAAGTAAGTGCAGGCTCACAGTGAGAGTGGGAGCTCAGCAGTTCTGATGGGAATACAGGCTCACAGTGAAGTGAGAGTTCAGCAGTTCTGATAGAAGTAGAGCCTCAGAAGCAAGCAGAAAGGGAAATGTGGGGTGGGGAAGGGAAGGGAATGGAGAACAGCATCTAATCCAGAGCAGTTATACACTAGGCTAAGCCAAAGGACTGGGAGAAAGCCAGGCCTTTAGTCCTGCTTTAAAGTTCTAAAGGACAGTTCTGTGCAAATGTGTAAAGGAAGTGAATTCCAATGAGAGGGTGCTGCAAAAAGAATGCACAATGTCTAGTAGAATCGAACTGAGCAAACGTACGAGGCAGGTAAGACCAGACAACAGTCATTCAATGAGCGGAGAAGATGGACAGGAGAATATGGGGTAATGAGAGAAGAAGATATTGTGGAAGGCCAAGCCCATGGGCCTTGAAGATGAGTGTCAGCAATTTTAAATGAGGCACTGGTTTATGGGAAGCCAGTGATATTGTTGAAAATGGGGGAAAAGGGGGAGTCTCTCCTGCCCAGTTAATATGTTTTGAATATCTGGCCCTACATCTCCAAACACATACCTTCAACATGTATGTACACATCCTTAGACATCTCATATACACAATCCCACAAAGAACCAACACACTCTATTCTCCCTACAACATCTCGCAACACTAACTACATTCCCATTCTCCAAATCCATGTTAGGAAGCATTCCCCAAACCACGCTTCTACAGACTTTCTCTACTTGACAATAAAGCACAACACTGTTTTAAACTAGATATACTGCACTAAAATTCAACTCCATGAGAAAGCACCTATACAAAAGAGAATCATACAAAGACCCAGTTATTTATACCAGCCCTTCACCTGCTTGCATATAATGTGAGAAAACCTTTATTACTGTGGGCTCGTCATTACCCGTAACAGTTTGAAGAATGAGCTCTCTTATCTGGGACATTTGGCTTTAAAAATGATAAGTAATGTTACAATTTATCTATAAAAGTGGCACAGATTCATTCATGCTATATTAAATAACTAGGGGGGTCACCACCAATCTGTTATATCTGCATGTGAACACATTAATGGTAAAAGCAGAACACTATTGTATCAAATTTTAAGGCAATTATTCTTAAATTAGCCACACTATAGAGATTGTAATTAGTTTATACAGTTGCCAGTTCTGTGGGAGCTTGAATATCTGCAGTATCAGATAGGTGCTTGATCTGCTTTTTCAATCTCTTGGACTCGTGGCAGCTGGAAGAATGGAGATATGACGTGGGAGAGCTATCAGACAGCTGTCTTATGTTGAGCGTTACCCTCCCCCACTACCCACACAAGCACCCACAATAGTACCCACAAAGCAGCTGCCAATATCTTTATTGGAACAACAACAAGTTCCACTTTAACATTATTGCATTTAAACTTCCATCCACATCACAGGCTTCAAGGTAGGGGGGGTGAGGGGTAGTGGTAGGGAGCACTGGGAGCTGCATATCTGTGCTCAAACAACTTATCAACCCAGCAATGTCTAAATACTTTAAGAAATTCAGAAACTTCCACATTCTCCGAGGACATGCAGGCCTTGAAATGTTCACATCTGGGCGACGTCATTTGACGGAACTCGGTGCGGATGCTAACTAGTAAGTGGAAAATTCTAGCAGCATCCCATCATGTATATGCTCGTGCCTTCTCACCCAATGCACGAGTGCAGATCATCCAGTCTTTGATTTTCCGCAGAGCTGAGAGGAAGTATTCTGTATTTATCTCCCTCATACTGCATTTTTGTCAAAGTCTTCTTTGTGCCCTCCCACGTGGGTTTTTTGGTTTATTTTTCAAGTTATTTTTTCTGCTTCTATTTTGCCGTAACCCTTGTATTTTGTTACATTTTTCGGCTCTTAAAGTTTTCATTATTTTTCAGTGTGGCTATGCTATTAGGTCGCAGCCCCAACCTCAATTTGAACATTGTCCTTTTTTAACAGTTCAAGACTGAGGAGCTTAATTTAGCCCAGATACTTTTTTTGATGTCACAGAAGACCCACAGTGGCTTCAAGAAGTGCATCAAGTGTACACACATGATTTCTGCTACAGATCCATACAATTGCCTAGTGGTTAGGGTACTGGACTTTGGTCCTGGGGAACTGAGTTCAATTCCCACTTCAGGCACAGGCAGCTCCTTGTGACTCTGGGCAAGTCACTTAACCCTCCATTGCCCCATGTAAGCTACATTGAGCCTGCCATGAGTGGGAAAGCACAGGGTACAAATGTAACAAAAAAAAATTGTGCTTCGGGTACCTGGGCCAGATTATGACACCTCTGATTGTGATCGCTGTTTAAAATGCAGGTGAGAACTCAGCAAGTGCTCACAGGGAGCATCTTTTCGGCTCCTCAAAGGCCGAACCATGACTTTGGCACTGGCAGCATCGACCTCCATGGCTGCTTCGACTTCGGTGTCCACTGGGAGTGCACCGGCATCAAGTGGGTCTCTACCTGCCTCGATACCAGGTGCTGGTCAAGCATCGGACCCGGCACCAAGGACCTATACAGATTCAGTGTCATCCTCATTGGCACTGGGGGACCGAGGCTCTACGCATTGGGGGAAGCTCAAGAAGCACAAACATCGATATTCCTCGACACACGGTACCTGGAGCACTGGAACATCAGTACCTCCAATACCTGAGAAGCACAGGTGCCGGGAGCAGCACTCCCCCTCCTTGGAAGAGGTGCCAATGTGAAAGTCACCGGTTCGGCCCCATCTTCTTAGGCTGCCTCTGCCCATGCCCACCTTTGATGAGCGGTTCCGCAGCATGATCCGAGAGGAACTGGTGCAGTTGAGGCAGGGGCTCTTGCTTTTGCATTGAGGGTGCTTGCACCACTGGCTGAACTTCCCAAGGCCTCTCCGAGACTCCATTGGTGCCGGTGCCCAGATCTTCAACACCAGCACCTTGCCCAGGTGTCAGTGTTGATGTCCGGGCAGGCAGTACCTTCTTCGACATTGGGAGAGGAAGCTTCACCAGAGTCTGAGGGTAGGGCTGTACCTTGAGGTTCCTCAAAACATGGACATCATTCCACTAGGCCGAGGCCAGTACTGACTCATTCACCTGCACCTGAGTAAGGTGAAGAATCTGACTGGGACCAGGGCCGCCAAGAGACTAGGCCGGGCCTGGGGCAAGGCCGCCAAGCCTCTGCCCCCCCCCCTGCCGGTGCTGCTGCCGCAGCCCCCTGTCACTGCAGTCCGCGGTCTCACCTGCCTGCCTACATGGCTCTGGGCCCCCTGCATTCAAAGCGGCAGTTACAGATCGCCTCCCTTCGGGCCTTCCCTCTCTGAGTCCTGCCCTCGTCTAATGTAACTTCCGGTTTCCCGCGAGGGCGGGACACAGGGAGGGAAGGCCCGAAGGGAGGCGATCTGAACTGCTGCTTCGAATGCAGGGGGCCCGGAGCCGAGGAGGCAGGCAGGTGAGACCGGAACTGCAGCGCCGGTGGCCTGACCCCGGTTGCCGGGCCTCCCTTGGAGGCCCAGGCCTGGGGGAATTTTGTCCCCCCTGCCCCCACTTCTCGGCGGCCCTGACTGGGACCGCTCATGAGAGACAGATGAAGATACACATTACTTCTTGAGGAGTCATATGGCATTCCATCTGATGCCTCTCCTCCTAAAGAGAGATAAAAATCTCCACCAGAGGAGCTCTCTCTCTTTCACCAGTTTGTGAGGGAGATGGCAGTGGCCGTCCCATTTAAGTTGGAGACAGAGGAGGAGCCCAGGGCAGAAATGTTCTGTTCTGGTCTCCCCCCAAAGGAAGGGGGTCACAGTACCATTGCACCCTATCCTTAGGATACACTGTTGAAGAACTGGGAATCTCCCCTCACAGTTCAGGTTGCACCTAAGAAGGTTGATATGCAGTATCATATCCAGAAGGTTCCTGGATTCAAGGCACAATTGCTGCACAGCTACATGGTGGTTGAATCCACTCTCAAATGTGCAAAGAGTTCTTGGCCTCATGCCTCGGTGGCCCGGGGGATGAAAGGCTAGGAGACTTTTCAGACTTCGATGCTCATTGCCTGCATCCAGTCCTACCAGCTCTACACAAGCCTTTTCTTGGTCTCTGGTGAGCAGTCCACTGACACTGGTGGACTTTCTCCCTTTGGTACAGGCTGCAGAGCTACGCCAGCTGGCAAACGAGCAGATGGAGTGTAGGCATTATTTATTTATTTGTTACATTTGTATCCCACATTTTCCACATATTGCAGGCTCAATGTGGCTTACATAATACCGTGAAGGCATTCGCCAAATCTGGTACGGGATAGGTACAAAATGTTGTATTCGGATAGGGAAGATATGTTGTATTGGGATAGGGAAGATAAGATTCAATCAAGTTGGGTTGAGGTAAAAGAGTTCATTAATGTCCAATACGATCTTTAATATGAAGAGTTGCAGGGTTGAGTCATTTAAGTTGTGTCATTCGGATATGCCCTTCCGAACAGGTGAGTCTTTAATGACTTTCTGAATTTTAGGTAATCAGAAGTTGTTTTCACTACTTGTGGCAATGCGTTCCCACAGGCGCGTGCCTATGTAAGAGAATTGGATGCATGGTTGTCTTGTATTTTAGGGTCCTTTGCAATTTGGGTAATGGAGATTCAGGTAAGACCGTGATGAACTGGTACTATTTCTAACTGGGAGACTGATTAGGTCAATCATGTAATCTGGGACTACTCCATAGATAATCTTATGGACTAAGGTGCAGATTTGAAAGAGATGCGTTCATTATCTGGCAAGGGGCACATATGATACTTTGATGTCGTGGTCAGACTCTCTGGAATGGGTGTGGGGATGTGCACAGACTCTCATGGCTGCATGTCTCTGATCTTGAACAAGCAGTTCAAGAGAGGTTGTTGGGCTGTGCCGTGCTGAGGGGACAACTTTGTTTGTGGAGGAAGTTGCTGATCTCATTAAGAACATCAATACTATCCACACTCTCTCATCGGTGCACTCCATCTCAACGTGTAATTAAGTCTTCATTCAAGTGTAAATAACCTCTGGAATTTGTTGCCAGAGAATGTGGTAAAAGCAGTTAGGGTAGCGGGGTTTTTAAAAGTTTGGATAGCTTCCTAAAAGAAAAGTCCATAAGCCATTATTAAGATGGACTTGGAGAAAATCCACTGCTTATTTCTAGGATAAGCAGCATAAAATGTATTGCACTGTTTTGGGCTCTTGCCAGGTACTTGTAACCTGGACTGGCCACTGTTGGAAACAGGATGCTGGGCTTGATGGACCTTTGGTCTGTCCCAGTATGACAATACTTATGTACACTTATCTGAATCTTCTTCAGCAAGAAGATTTTGACTGGGTCTAGGAGGCATTCCTACTACTCTCAAAGGTGCAGGTTCCTGCCTCCTGCTCGTTCCACTCAGGCAACTCAGGACCAGCATCTCAGGCTTCGCCAGCCCATCCTCAGAAGTCCCAGCCAACTCCCTAGTCAAAGCAGGACATGTGCTTTTGAATGGCTCCAGCAGAGCATAGCCAAATGAAAAGTATACATCCTGGACGACTTTATGGTTGGAAGGAGGCTCATTTTTTACCAACACATATGGCCCCTTGTAACCTCCGACTGGTGGGTTCTTCAATAGTCTTGCCTTGACTGAATTGGCGTCAGAGACCTCCAAATAGCCCACTAAGAGCATCTTTCAACAGCTCTCAGCACAAGCAGGTACTTGCAGAGAAAATCTCCACCTTCATACAGGCCGAGTGGTCGAACCCATACCACCAGGGGAGAAGGGAATGGATTCTATTCCAGGTACTTCCTTGTAACCAAAAAAACAGGGGGATACCAGCCCATAGAAACAAAGAAACATTACAGCAGATAAAGGCCATATGGCCCATCCAGTCTGCCTATCCTCTGTAACCCCTAACTCTTCCTTTCCTAAGCGATCCCACATGCTTCTCCCATGCCTTTTAAAATTCTGACATAGTCCTCAACTCAACAACCTCCACCGGGAGGCCATTCCATGCCTCCACCGCCCTTTCCGTGAAATAATACTTTCTTAGATACTCCTTAGCCTATTCCCTCTAATCTTCATCGTATGCCCCCTCCTCGTTCCAGAGCTCTCCTTCAGTTGAAAAAGGCTCACTTCATAAATGCCCTTGAGATATTTAAACATCTCTATCATGTCTCCTCTCTTCCAGCGTATAAATGTTGAGGTTCATAAGCCTGTCCCTATATTTTTTGTGTTCAAGACCGCTTACTAATTTTGTAGCCGCCCTCTGGACTGACTCCATCCTGTTTATATCTTTTCAAAGGTGCGGTCTCCAGAACTGCACACAGTACTCTAAATGGTGTCTCACCAGAGACTTATACAATGGCATTATCACCTCCTTTTCCTGCTGGTTATTCCTCTTTTTATGCACCCAAGCATCCTTCTGGCTTTGACCGCAGCTTTTTCTACCTGTTTGGAAGCTTTGAGGTCATCAGACACAATCATCCCCAAGTCCCGCTCTTCCTTCATACACTGAAGTACTTCATCCCCTATAATGTACCGTTCCCTCAAATTCTTGCGACCCAAATGCATAACCCTGCATTTTTGGGGATTAAATCTTAGTTGCCAATATCGGTCTATTCCTCCAGCTTCGCTAGTTCCTTCTCCATTCTAGACCTAAGGGCCCTGAACAAGTTCCTAGTCAAAGAAATGCTTTCCCTGGGCACCCTTTCTTCGTCTAATGCAGGAAAATGTCTGGCTATGCTCTCTGGAAATGAAGGATGCCGATACCCACATCTTCCAAGTCAAAGGAAGTATCTCAGATTTTGAGTGGGGAAATGCCACTACCAGTATCGAGTTCTGCCTTTTGGCCTGGTGTCTGCATCTAGAGTTTTCACCAAGTGTCTGGCTGTAGTCACAGCGTACCTACACAAACTGGGAGTGTATGCATTTCCCTACCTGGACGATTGGCTGGAAGGAGCCAAGGAGTCAATGGGGATGACTATTCAGGTACTGGAGCTACTGGGGTTTGTCATCAATTACCCCAAGCCCCACCTACAACCAGTTCATCAATTGGAGTACATAGGAGCTCTGCTAGATACAGTGCAGGCTCAGGCCTTTCTTCCTCAAGCGAGAGTAGATACCTTAGTAAATGCTTGCCTCACAAGTTCGCAGCAGCCAGCAGGTTCACCTTGGCAAATGTTGAGACTAAAGGGCCACATGACCTCCACCATGCATGTCACTTCTATGGCACAGCTCCACTTGAGAGCGGCCCAGTGGACCTTAGCTTCCCAGAGGTCTCAAGCAACAAGGAACCTGTTGGATGTCAATAGAATTGGCACACACCCTATTCTTGTGGAGAATTCAGTCCAATTTAAGGACTTTCAATCCAAATTCCACCACCTTGGAAGGTGTTAACAATGGATGCATCCAACCTGAACTGGGGAGCTCATGTAGAAGGGCTTCATATTCAGAGCTGGTGGTACACTAAGGAGGTTCAGTTCCACATTGATCTCCTTGAGCTTAGGGCTATTTGGAATGCTCTAAAGGCTTTCAGAGTTCTGTTTGTTGCTTACAAAGCCCCCCACCAAACCTCCCACTGTATGACGGGATCTCAACATAGTTCTCACCCAGCTGATGAAAGTTCCTTTTGAGCCTCTGAATTCCTGTCATCTGATGCTTTTGACCTGGAAAGTTGTATTTCTGGCCCTGGTATCTCACCCACTGTATACTAAATTTCATCACAACAGAGCAGTCCTCTGCATGCACCCTAAGTTCCTTCCTAAGGTAGTGTTGGAGTTCCATCTTAACCAGTTGTTCTGCCAACATTTTTCCCAAAACTTCATGCCCATCCTGGTGAAAGTGTACTGCATACTTTAGACTGCAAGCAAGTCTTAGCCTTCTATCTGGAATGGACTTAAGCCCATAGACAATCCACCCAGCTTTTCATTTGTTTTGACTCAAACAGGTTTGGGGGTGGCCATTGGCAAACACACACTTTCAAATTGGATAGCAGATTGCACCTCCTTTGCTTATGCTCAAGCTGGGCTGAATCTTGAATATCATGTCACGACTCATAATGTCACAGCCATGGCTGCATTTGTAGCCCAATTGAGATCAACCTCCATAGAGGAGATTTGAAAGGTTGCAACATGGTCTTCAGTCCACACATTCATTTTCCACTACTGTTTGGATCAGGATGCAACAGTCGGTCCAGACAGGCAGTTCTATAGAATTTGTTTGGTGTCTAGAACCCAACTCCACCCTCCTAGGCCCTGTTTTATTCTGTTCCAGAAGAGGAGTGAAATAATCAAATTTCTTCTTTCCTGTGATTAATTTAATAGCAGTGCTCTGCACTAACTGTAAGGTCTGATTTCTGCTGCTCTTGAACCCATATAAAGCGAGTTATAACAGTCAACTTTACTGATAACAAATGAGCAGATAAGGATATTTATTGAAGGATGAAGGAATGGCCAAATAGAACAAATTTGCCTTGATTTGTAATAGCAGTTCTTAACTGCAGAGATTGATGCTTAAAGCTTAAGGATTCATCTAAAATAACACCCAGGATTTTTGTACTTTGTTGCTGAGAAGGACGGAGCCCAAATAGATGGGCTGTTCTAAAATGGAATTTGGAAATTTGTGAAGAGAACGCAACTTAATTTTTTTGGATTAAGTGTTAATTGACTGTCCCTGAAACCAATCCAATATCTGCTTCAAATGTTGATTAATATTGGTAATAGCTGAATGTCAGTAGGGTCTACGGTTTGAATTAGTTGAATATCATCCAAGTATACATAGGCGGTGAAGCCAAAGGATTGTGCAAGAGTTAAAAATGGTGCCATATACATATTAAACATTAGTGAAAGTTTAAGGTTGACTGAACTTTTAGTCTCAACATTTTGGGTCTCAATTATCCTAGCTTTCTTGCTTTCAGTGAGCCTTTTAGCTAGGGATTCCCAGATGTGAGAATATGAAGGCCTGCTTGTCATTGGAGAAAGCAAAGATACTTGTTTGTAGCTGCTGTTCGTTGTCATACCCTCCTACCTCCCCTAGAGTTGAATTTAGTTGTAGACGTTTTGCTTTTCACCTGACTAGAAGGCTTACGCTAGTGCGTCGGGCAGGAAGGCAATAGTGCATGCGCAGTGGGAAGCTGCTAGAGTTTTCCACATTCACTAGTCAGCATCCACACTGGCTCCGTCAGATGAAGTCACCCAGTTGTGAGAATAATTGGCTTGCTGTCCTCAGTGAACACCAGCTACAAGTAAGTATCTTTGCTGTATCTTAAATCTGCTATTTTTATTATTCATGAGATCGAGTTACCGGAAACTTTTGTCAGGTGTGAAGTTTGGAAAGATCTGGAGATTGCATATAGTTTTAGTTCTGAAATTATTGCTTTTATTTTTTTATATTTGCTGAGTAATTTTTGTAGATCCTAAAGATTAAGATTTGGCCAGATGCTAAAGATATGGCTTAATTTACACAAACACAATATTAAACACTCCATTGCCAACCAGGATGTCACCTCTGTGGGACAGCACTTTACAAAACCAGAACATTGCATCAATGATCTTATAGTAAGAACAATAAAAGGAAATTTTAAGACAATCCAGGAACGTAAGACGTTTGAAGCCAAAAAGATGATATATTTTGACACCCACCACACAGGACTTAACAAAGATCTGGGCTTTCTATCCCACTATAAACCATAAAATTCTACTGCTCTGTCACTCTCTTATCTGCCATACATCTCTCTTCAACTCTCATCTGCCCAGCAATCCCTGCTTTTCACCTAGCCTACTCCTCCTCCCTTTCCCTGCGAGACTGTCATTGGAATGCCTCTGTTTCACTTTATATTCTGATATTTGTCAACATTTGCTTATTTCCGATTAGAAGGTTACCTTCGAAAGCTCCGTAAAAAAATAATTTTCTGGCATTACCCCTAAGTCTACAACCACGCAACCTCAATTCATGTCCTCTAGGTTTTACCATTTTCCCTTCTCCAGAAAATATCTGTTTCTATATTAATACCTTTCAAGTATTTAAACGTTTGTAAGAAATCTTCTCTGTCCCTCCTTTCCTCTAGGGTATAAATATTCAGGTCTTCCAGTCTCTTCTCACATGTCTTTTGGTGGAAGCCCCATATCATTTTTGTCACCTTGCTCTAGACCGCTTCAAGTCTTCTTACATCTTTAGCAAGATATGGCCTCCAAAACTGAACACAATACTCTAGGTGGGGCCTCACCAATGACTTGTATAGGGGCATCACCAGCAATTTGTACAGGGGCATCAACACCTCCTTTCTTCTGCTGGTTATACCTCTCTCTATACAGCCTAGCATCCTTCTGGCTATACTCACTGCCTTGTCATACTGTTTCAGATCTTCAGGTACTATCTTCAGATCTTCAGGTACTATCACCCCAAAGTCCCTCCACCTATCTGTGCATATCAGTATCTAATCGCCTAACACATACATGTCCCTTGGATTTCTACTCCCTAAGTGTATCACTCTGCACTTCTTTGCATTGAATTTTAATTGCCAAACATTAGACCATTCTTCTAACTTTAGCAGATGAGCATGTCTTGGGTTTTGAACTCACAACCTTCTGGTGATGGGCCATTAGATTTTCCTGTACTATCACAGTTACACATATCAGGGGTGTAGCCAGACCTTGGGGGGGGGGGGGAGCACATTTTGGTCTGCCACCCACCCCCCCACACTGCCGCTGCTGTACATATCTTAGCTGGCGGGGCTCATTAAAATGAGCGTGCTGGACCGTGAGGGGAAGAGAGAGCAGGGCAGGAAATGGGGCGGCACCGGAGACCTCCGGGGACCCTCACCAGCCAAACCAGGGGCCCAGAGCAAATTTGGGGGGGGGGGGCAGGCCCCTGTAGCTATGCCACTAACACATATGTCTCATTTCTGTTTCTATCAAATCTATGCAGGTTTTGTGCTGTTGCATTGATTTTCAATTTGTTATTGGAGCAAATACAGTTCGATAGTGCACTGTGCTTCATCCTGATATTCTGGATTTGCTCATTATTTTTGAATCTTGGATCCTTTGAGGTACCTGTCTACCAGTGACCTCTGCAGGCACTGATTTCATTTTTAACTCTATATATTGTTTCCAAAGAGAAGTTGTTTTTTTTTCTTTTCTTACAGCGTTGAATCCTTACTGTTAAGAGACTTTCAGTAATAATTTCCCCAGCCGTAATCAGCAGCTTAGCCACATTATCGTGGGGTTAGCGCGTCAACTCTTACCGCCTACTAAATAGGTGGCAAGGGCTTAGGCGGTAGATAGCTGCGCACTAATTTTAATATTAGCACAGACCATTCACTGCCCCATTTTTAAAAAGGCCTTTTTTTAAATGCAGGGTTTGTGGCATAAAAATAGCAATAAAGATATTTATTTTTAAGTTCAGGGATCCATATAACAGTACAAAGTTGTCTTTTATATATATATATATATATATACAGTGGGGGAAATAAGTATTTGATCCCTTGCTGATTTTGTAAGTTTGCCCACTGACAAAGACATGAGCAGCCCATAATTGAAGGGTAGGTTATTGGTAACAGTGAGAGATAGCACATCACAAATTAAATCCGGAAAATCACATTGTGGAAAGTATATGAATTTATTTGCATTCTGCAGAGGGAAATAAGTATTTGATCCCCCACCAACCAGTAAGAGATCTGGCCCCTACAGACCAGGTAGATGCTCCAAATCAACTCGTTACCTGCATGACAGACAGCTGTCGGCAATGGTCACCTGTATGAAAGACACCTGTCCACAGACTCAGTGAATCAGTCAGACTCTAACCTCTACAAAATGGCCAAGAGCAAGGAGCTGTCTAAGGATGTCAGGGACAAGATCATACACCTGCACAAGGCTGGAATGGGCTACAAAACCATCAGTAAGACGCTGGGCGAGAAGGAGACAACTGTTGGTGCCATAGTAAGAAAATGGAAGAAGTACAAAATGACTGTCAATCGACAAAGATCTGGGGCTCCACGCAAAATCTCACCTCGTGGGGTATCCTTGATCATGAGGAAGGTTAGAAATCAGCCTACAACTACAAGGGGGGAACTTGTCAATGATCTCAAGGCAGCTGGGACCACTGTCACCACGAAAACCATTGGTAACACATTACGACATAATGGATTGCAATCCTGCAGTGCCCGCAAGGTCCCCCTGCTCCGGAAGGCACATGTGACGGCCCGTCTGAAGTTTGCCAGTGAACACCTGGATGATGCCGAGAGTGATTGGGAGAAGGTGCTGTGGTCAGATGAGACAAAAATTGAGCTCTTTGGCATGAACTCAACTCGCCGTGTTTGGAGGAAGAGAAATGCTGCCTATGACCCAAAGAACACCGTCCCCACTGTCAAGCATGGAGGTGGAAATGTTATGTTTTGGGGGTGTTTTCTCTGCTAAGGGCACAGGACTACTTCACCGCATCAATGGGAGAATGGATGGGGCCATGTACCGTACAATTCTGAGTGACAACCTCCTTCCCTCCGCCAGGGCCTTAAAAATGGGTCGTGGCTGGGTCTTCCAGCACAACAATGACCCAAAACATACAGCCAAGGCAACAAAGGAGTGGCTCAGGAAGAAGCACATTAGGGTCATGGAGTGGCCTAGCCAGTCACCAGACCTTAATCCCATTGAAAACTTATGGAGGGAGCTGAAGCTGCGAGTTGCCAAGCGACAGCCCAGAACTCTTAATGATTTAGAGATGATCTGCAAAGAGGAGTGGACCAAAATTCCTCCTGACATGTGTGCAAACCTCATCATCAACTACAGAAGACGTCTGACCGCTGTGCTTGCCAACAAGGGTTTTGCCACCAAGTATTAGGTCTTGTTTGCCAGAGGGATTAAATACTTATTTCCCTCTGCAGAATGCAAATAAATTCATATACTTTCCACAATGTGATTTCCGGATTTAATTTGTGATGTGCTATCTCTCACTGTTACCAATAACCTACCCTTCAATTATGGGCTGCTCATGTCTTTGTCAGTGGGCAAACTTACAAAATCAGCAAGGGATCAAATACTTATTTCCCCCACTGTATATATATATATATATATATAGTGTCTGCTACAGTGGTTCCCTGAACAATTTTACCTACTAC
The DNA here is from genome assembly GCF_901765095.1 of Microcaecilia unicolor. NCBI lineage: Eukaryota > Metazoa > Chordata > Amphibia > Gymnophiona > Siphonopidae > Microcaecilia > Microcaecilia unicolor. Next base: position 38,012 of record NW_021963353.1, read on the forward strand.
CATCACTATCCTTAGTACTGCGGCTAACAGTGAGCACCTTTTTAACTTTTGTGATAGGTGACTAATATTAATTTTGTTTTTTTTGCTTCTTTTCATACTTCAGTCATAGTGGCTGCCTTCCTAAGATTCTGTCTAGAAAGGTCAACGTGCGAAGTTACAGAGCAAGAGAAAAGTATGCGAGAGAGAAATGAATTCTGTTCAATTATCCTCTTCCCCTCTGCCAGCCACTGTGAGGCTGAATGCATTTTCCATTTCTCTATTTGAGTAGCACAGTCACATTGTTGAATGAAGCTCAAGCACAAGAATGGAGTGAGTCACTGAGGCATGGCTTGGAACTAGGGAGTTGGGGGCAGAGGTTGGTTTGTTTAGCTCTCAGTCCAACTAAAATGGTATTTCACTGCCCCTGGTATAAGACTCTGCAAGGCAAGGTAGATTAACCACCTCTTTTCACTGAACACTTCACAGTGAGAATCCTGAAAGGTAACTTTAAAACCATACAAGAACGTAAGACCTTTGAAGTCAGAATGATTGAATATTTTAACACCCAACAGAAAGGACTTAACAAGGATCTGGGGTTCCTAGCCCATTCTAAACCATAAAGCTGTATGTCTCTGTAGATCACCCCACCCCTCACCTATCCACACCCATCCTGTTAGAATATCAATGATATGCTTTGATGTCCCCATGCATACCTCCTACCCACCCCCATCCTCCCACCCTGTCAGACTGTCATAGTAATGCTTGAATGTTTTCACTTATATACACTGTCAGCTAGCACATTTGCTTATTTCCGATCTGACGAAGAAGGGCAACCTTCGAAAGCTAATCAAGAAATGTATTAAGTTATGTCCAATAAAAAAGGTATCATCTTATTTTCTTTTCCATGTTTTATTTTGTTTGATTTCTATTGATACACTGAACACATGTAATGGAACTAAAACAAATCTGAATGGGATTGTCATTTCAATATGACTTGGGTGGAACTTGTGCCTAATCTAATTCCTGTGTACTTCTGCAGAGGCAAAAGGAGGATGCCTATGTGGAACTGAAAAGAAAAAAAGAGCCATACACAATAACATCAATAAATTAAATAATTTTCACCGAACACATCACACCTTCAAAGTATCTCTATTTTTCTGGAAGCAATACAGAAACAAAAAACTTGAGTGTGTCTCTGATAATGCCAGTTTGGTACTTGTTATGCTAAAAAAAAAAAAAAAGCCAAATCTGGAGGTCAATGTACTGACATGTATTAACACTGCCTATTAATAAACATAACTACCTCATGTTAATGTTCCAAGTTATTGAGTTTTCTCTAATTGATATATGCCCCTGTTTGACTTTTGCATATTTCAATGTGTGTTATTTTTTATGACCTAACAGGTAAAGAATTGTTTTGTGATTATTAATTCTTATTAAATAATCAGCACAAATTTTGCATTAGTGCTATCCTGGTGAGCATGTGTTAAAAACCTGCATTGAACAATGTGGGTTTTTATTGCATTTTAATCTTTGCATTAATATACTTTTTCATATTGCCTCCTTGATGTGATTAAATATGGTGGACTCTACTGTCCAAAGAAAATATTTTGTCAGTGAAGTTAGAGCCTTGTGTCTCCACACCTAATTCTTCACCTCATAACTGTTCCTGTATTCAACAGCAGCTCACTTGAATGAGCTGAAAAAGGTCAACCAAAAAATACATAAGTTTATAACCTACAGGACTAGCATCCAGAAATTACACACCCTTCATCAGGTCAAAAAGGACTAATATTCTGCCCTTCTATCAAACTAGATTACATTTAACTTTATGCTGATCTAGATGGTGTGCTTAGGAATTCTACCTAAAAATACATTTTCACAAGAAACAGAGTGGATAACAAATACAAAAAAGTAACTTAGACAACTATATAAAGAGTTTTGACACATAGGGTAAAATTTGGTGGTGGTGGGTACAGCAAGGATGCATCTCCAAATTACACATATAAGTTACATGTGATGTACCTGCTACTGACCTCTCATAAGTGGTTGTTCCTTAATTTAGGCTTGTTAATATGAGTTTATGTTACATTCTATAATGGAATCGAGGCACCCAGATGCCATTATAAAATAGGCACTCCCTGTGCTGCCCAAAACATTCTCTATGTATTCAAGACTATTATAACTCATACACTGTGTATGTGATGTTAACAGAAAGACTATCAGAAAAAATGTATATATGCCTTTGAAGCAATATGTCATGCTGTTACAGTGGCATTTCTTTCAATCATCAGTACTCAAGTCATGATAAAACCGATTATAAAACTTGTAATTTACTTTTTGCTGATGGTGTCTGTATTAATGACATATGATTCATTCTAAAAAAAATTATTTGAAGTTCAATGAAAAGCAAACACAAATAAAAGCATAAAATATATCAAATAATATTTTAGGTATCCCTAATCCCTACGTTACCTTACAAAAAACTAAACGGCTCACCAATACTAAGATGCAGACAGCAATTTAGCATCAAGATGGGTGCTCTCTCATCTTTTTGCTTAGACAGCCGTATGTTGGATTCTCTCCCAGTTGATGAGAGGTCATGTGTGTGCACTCAGTGCAAAGAGCTCCATGCTCTCAGAGATCGAGTCCTCTGCTTGAAGCCAGAGTAGCACACATAGAAGAGTTAAGACAGAAAGAGAGGTATACAGTGAAGACCTACAGGGACACATAGAGAGGAACCACCTTCAGTCTGGCAACCTTTGCGTTCCTTTGGACAAGAGAGGTCACCTGATGAGAGGATCATCTTGATGGGACCAGAAGCAATCTTGTAGCCAGGGTCAGCTCTCCAAGGCCTTCAATGTCTCTCCAGAGGCTTCTGCCCAGGAGGGAAGGGTTAGAATGGCTGTTTTGGTTAGAGATTTGATCATTAGTCATGTAGATAGCTGGGGAGCTGGTGGTGTTAGGATCACTATGAGGCATATTTTCAAAGCACTTAGTCTTCCAAACTTCCATAGGTTTCTATGGAACTTTGGAAGGCTAAATGCTTTGAAAATATGCCTCTTGGTCACTAGCCTGCCTGGTGTTAAGGTGGTGGATTTCATGCATCATCAAGGTAAGATGATGGGGAGGATCCAGCTGTCTTTGTACATGTGGGTTCCAACAACATAGAAAATGTGAGAGGGAGTTTCTGGAAGCCAAATTTAGGCTCTTAGGTAGAATATTAAAATCCAGACACTCCAGGACAGTATTCTCAAAAAAGCTTGCTGTTATGCATAAGCAAGAGACAAAAAGAGCTCAAGAGTTTCAAATGCATAGATGAGATGATAGTGTAGTGAAGAGGGGTTTAGATTTGCTAGAACTGGTCTTCTGGGGATGGAGGAGCCTCTTCTGAAAAGATGGGCTCCATCTTAACTAGGGTGGAACCAGGCTGCTGGTGCTGTTTAAAAATGTCGTAGCACAGCTTTTAAACTAGGACCTGGGAAAAAGCCGACACTCACCCAGGAATGCACTTGTTTGAAGGGAGGTAATCTCTGAAGGACACTATCAACATAAGGAAGTTAGGGTATCCTGATAGAGAGGTTGCAACGAAGACAAAGCCAGCCAGGAGTGTTTAAGGGAGCGTAGACAGAGAATAAAGATTGCAAATTATCCCTGCCACTGCTAGCAGATTATAGATAAAACCATAAAAATACATTTTGAAATGTCTGAACATGAATGCTAGAAGTCTAAAAAAATAAGATGGGAGAGTTAGAGTATATAGCACTAAATGAAGAGGTCGATCTAATAGCATTTGAAAAAGGTAACCAATAGGCAGTGGCAATCCTTGGTCAGCTGCCACCCGGGGCGGATCGACATTGTGCACCCGCTCCCCCGGGTGCAGCAACATCCGTCCCCCCACCCCACGGGGTGCAGCACGACACCCCCCCGGCCGCATCAACACCCCCTCCCCCACGGCGCATTCTTACCTGCCGGGAGCAGCCGCATGGTTGTCTGTTCCACTAGTTCCCTGCTCCCTCTGCCCTGGAACAGGAAATAACCTGTTCTGGGGCAGAGAGAGCAGGAAACCAGTGGAGCCGACAGCCACGCGGCCGCTCTCTGCACCCCTCCAGCAACATGCACCTGGGTAGGATCGCCCCCACCGCCTCGCCCTCGGTACGCCACTGCCAATAGGACACTGATACCAAGGTACAAATTATATCACACAATGACAGGGTAGATAAAGCTGGCATTATATGTTAAAGATGAAATAGAGTCAAACAGAATACAAATTCTGCAGGAAACAGAATGCAACATGGAAACCTTGTGAATAGAAATGTATGTGTGAAGGGAATGAGAATAGTGATAGGGGTATGCTACCATCCGCCTGGCCAAAATAAACAGATGGTAAAAGGTCAATAGAAATTAGGGATGCTAGAAAATTTGGCAACACTGTTAATAGTGGATTCCAGGTGATTTTAAATTACTTCAATATTGACTGGGGTAATTTCTATTAACATTTCATTACCTGGCTGTTTATTCTGGCCAGGTAGACAATTGTATAGTATTGGATAAATGTCACATCAGGAAATGCTACGGAGATAAGGATCCTAGATGAAACAAATGACTGCTTCAAGGAGCAGTCAGTACAGGAACCGACAAAAGCGGGGGCTTAGATCTAGTCCTTAGTGGAAGCATGACTTGTTGGGAGAGGTAATAGTGTTGGGTCAACTTGGTCATAGTAATCATAACATAATCACATTTGAGTTAACTGGAAATCTATTGCATTAGCATTAACTTTCAAAAGGGCTGTTATGATAAAATAAGGAAAATGGCTTTAAAAAGCTAAAAGGAGTATCAGCAAAGGTTAAGACTTTAAAACCAAGCTCAGACACTGAGCAGTCTTGGAAATCCAGATATGAAACAGAGCAGTTTTTAGTTTTTATCCAAAAGTTAAATATTTAGCCTTAGTGTCACATTATGGTGGAGGGGCTCTAACAATAAACAGAACAGCAGCACCCCAATTTACTTTTATGGATAGGGGTCGGGGGAAGAAATAATGGGCCAGGAAACAGAGAGAGAGAGAGAGAGAGATGGTGGACAATAGGATGGAGGGAGGGAAGAGAAAGGAAGAGAAGTTGGATGGCAAGGATTGGGGCAGAGGGAGAGATACTGGATGGGAGGGCACTTGCAAAGATAAACGGAGAGGTGGGATTCTCAGGCTGGTGGGGAGGGAAGAAGAGAAAGGGGAAGATGGTGGACCTGGTCGTGGTGGGAAGGGAGGGAGAGAAGTTGGAAGAGAAAGGGCGAGATGGTGGACACAGGGGGTGGTGGAGAGGGAGGGAAAGAAGTTAGGAAGAGAAAGGGAGAGATGATGGGCCTGGGGGTGGTGGGGAGGGAGAAAGAGATGGTGGATGGGAGGGCAGTCTGGAAGAAAGAGAAAAACATTGGATCTGGGGGTGAGAAGGAAGGAAGAAAGGAAGAGAGAAGGAGAAATGTTGGGTCTAGGGTGGAACGGAAGGAGAGATGAATGGGGGGGGAGAGAGAAGAAGAATAGAAAAGAGAGGGAATAATGTTGGATCATGGGTGTGGGGGGAGGAGAGAGGAGGAGAGATGGACCCATGAGGGGGCAGGAGGGAAGAGAGTTGGAATAGGAAGATGCTAAGGGTGGAGGGAAAGAGACAGGGAGATGTGAGGCAGCGAGACGAGTGGAGAGAGGGAGAAGAGATTCTGGAAATGATGGAACCATGTGGGAGAAGTCAAAAGATGAGTGAGAGAAAACTAGTGAGTACAGACATAGAAACATGGTAATGAGGAGTAGATGAAAGGAGAAAGAAGGCTGGGAAAGGAGTGAGATGGGAAATGGAGAGACAGAGACTGAAAAGAGATGGAAAATTGATAGCCAAAAATTAAAAAGGAGAAGGGTGTGATAGAGAGTGAAATTTGAGTTGACAGAGGCAGAAAAAGGAAAATAAAGGGAGGAAATAGCTGAAAGGGAAAAATCAATATGTTAGAGACAGGTGTAGTGAGAGAATGGAGAGAAGAGAGGAGAAAATAAAAATTGACAGGAGACACTGGAAAAAGAATTAGCAGAAGACAGACAAGAAAGCAGAAAGAAAAGCCTGGGACCAAGATGATAGAAAAAGCAAAATGTCTAGTCAACAAAGGTAAAAAAAAAGGTTTTAATTTGAATTTATTAACTGGAATATGCCATGCTTTTTTTGTAGGAAAAAAGGTACCGGTACTCATTATGGGTAATCTTAGGGGCGGGGTCTATCTATGGTTCCGCCCCTATGGTACCCATACCCACATTAGCCACACCCCTTTCACCAGCCACTGTGCATATAAACAGGCAAGCAGAACAGAGATAGCCTCTCTTCAAATTCTTCAAAAATCAACCACAAATTCTAAGAAGCTAGACTCTGCATGCACTACAATACCAGGAAAACAAAAAAGAAACATGATTTCTCCTATAGAGTGAAAAATAAAACAGCAGATGTAATTTCTGAAATTGGACATGTTCTAAATACTAAAATGAAAATAAAATGATTTTTTTCTACCTTTGTTGTGTGGTGACTTTGATTTTCTGATCATGTTGGTCCCAGTCTATGATTCTGCTGCTCTCTCTGTTCTCTTAACTCCATTTCCAGGGCTTCCTGCCCATTTATTTTTACACTTTCCTCCTTTCTTCTTCATTTCTTGCTCTACATCCGTAAGTAAAAGCTGGGTCCTCCGCGGACTTGACTGGAGGAGGTATACAGTTGATCCAGCTTTTGCCTATTTTCTCCATCCATGTGCAGTTTTTCTCCTCTCTTCCCTTTCCCTCATCTCTATACATATGCATCTTCTTCTTTTCTCTTCCCTCCCCTCCATCCGTGTCCAGCATTTCTCCTCTCTCCCCTGCCCTCCCCTCCATCTATGTCCAGCAATTCTCCTCTCTTCCTTGCTCTCCTCTCCATCCATGTCCAGAACTTCTCTCTCCCCTGCCCTCCCCTCCATCCATTTCCTCTCTCCCCTGCCCTCCTCTCCATCCATGGCCAGAAATTCTCCTCTCCCCTGCCCTCACCTCCATCCATCCATGTCCAGCAATTGTCCTATCTCCCCTTGTCTCGACCCATATCCAGCAATTCTCCTCTCTCCTCTCTATCCATGTCCAGCAATTCTCCTCTCTCCCCTGCCCTCCCCTCCATGTCCAGTGATTCTCCTCTCTCCTCTGCCCACCCCTCCCCTTCATCCATGTCCAGCGATTCTCCTCTCTCCACACCTCCCCTTCACCCATATCCAGCGATTCTCCTCTCTCCCCTGCCCTCCCCCATGTCCAGCAATTCTCTTCTCTCCTCTGCTCACCCCTCCCCTTCATCCATGTCCAGCAATTCTCCTCTCCCCCTATCCTCCCCCTTTCATCCATGTCCAGCGATTCTCCTTTCTCTCCTACACTTCCCTTCCATCCATGCCCAGAGATTCTCCTTTCTCCCCTGCCCTTTCCTCCCATCCATGCCGAGTGATTCTCCTCTCTCCATGCCCACCCCTCCCATCCTTGTCCAGCAATTCTCCTCTTCCCGTGTCCGCCCCCTCCCATCCATGCCGAGTGATTCTCCTCTCCCCCTGCCCTTCCTTCTTTTCCCTCTGCCTGCCTGCTTGAGAGTCCAGGCTGGTAGTAATCATCCAAACAGAAGGCCCTGTTAGAGTAAGAGGGGCGGTACCAACAGGGCCTGCCACAAGCAGATACGCTGGAACAAAGGCTGAGTGTGCTGGTGCTGGGCCACCTGTACTGAGTGATTGTGGGCCCGGGCTCTTGAGCAGGCAGTGAGAAAAGAAAACAGGGATAGTGAACAGGAGATTAAAAAAAAGGTGGACAGCAAATGGGAGATTAAAAAAAAGGTGCCAGTATGCCATACCAGTGCGTACCGTCACAAAAAAAGCATTCAGAATATGTTAGCTTTGGGATATGTGCACCACAGATGGTTTTTGTATTGTAATCTGTGGCGTAGTCAAATGGCTGATTGGAGGTGAGGGGGAGGGAGGAGCAAGCTTAAGCCCAAAATAAGTGGACACCATATTTTCTCCCCACCCAAATACAAAATATAAATACTTGAGTTTGTGGGGATCTCCAAGCCCTGCCAACTGAAGACCTTCTCCTCCGCTCTGGTAGCCCGACATCTCTAAGCTCTGCAGCTGGTGGCAGTATCCCTGATTTGCTACTGCTACCCACCATCACCACCACACATGTTCGTTTTTCATGCATGTGTGAAAGCTGAGCAGGTGTGTATGGGGGGGGGGGGAAGGGGGGCGACAGAGGCAACTCTGAAATACTGCTGCTGGCTACAGAGCTTGGAGAGTTCTGGTCGCTGAACATGGGGAGGAGAAGGAGGTAGGTCATCAGCTGGTGAGGCTTATGGAGCCCCAACAACCACAGCAAGGGAGATGTTAATTTTTGGGGGGGGGCTTAAGCCCCCCTTCATGATTATGCCACTGATTGGGTTCAGTACAAAATGAAGTGTATTTCTATTTTTATTTCTCCAGTGCTGCAGTACTTGCCGAGTTTAACTTCTTGGGGTTCCTAGTTCTGTTTTGGTTTTCATATTTCTAATGTGTGATCCCTTGTTCTGTATTTGGTGAAGGTCTGTCTGTGTTTTGTGAATTAAGAAGTAACTTAAAGATGCTTTATTTGTGGTAGTAATGGTGGGTGGGTGGGTGAGGAAATTGTGGGAGGGGGCAGGAAGGAGACAGGATTGGGGGGCTCCCTCCTTAATTTCTACCCTGGGCTTCAGAATGTCTAAAACAGACCCTGTCTTCACCTCTTTATAAACATCAGAAAGAACATTACCGTGGGTTCTTCAACACCTGTGACAGTCGATGATCGATTTCTCCTACCTGGGGTATTTGGCTGTTAATTAAATGTTACAAAACATTGTGCTTATTAAGGGAACAAGGCTTAATTCCTAGATCTTCAGTAATCTGATGCCACCACCACCATTTTGTTAGATTTGATTATAAACATATTAGTGTTGAGAAAAAGAATATAATTTTAAAGGAGTTACTGCAAAACCAGAACACCAATCATTGACAAATAAAGCTGGATACATATGCTAAAAATGCCAAATTCTAAAGAGAAAATACTTCATTCCACAGTGTTACATTGATTTCAAAACCACTCTTTAGAAGCATTTCAACTTATTGGCAAAATGTCCTAGCCCATTCTCCATGGCCAATTCACAACTTCTGACTGCTCATAGCAATTCTGTAGGAAGACATTTTTTCTTCCAAGTAATGCATAACATTTTACAAAATTAAGGAAACTGAGATGCTAAAATTGAGTTTGGAATGTCATGTCAAGATTGACAGACATATTAAGAAAAGGAGTTTCAGGCCCTTGATCAATAGTAAACACGTTTATAGTTCAGAAAATTGAATGATGCAAGCAATTGAAATGTGATGATCACTTATTAACTGTAATGGCTGGCTGAACATTTTGCTTTTTCTCAGAACCTCTCTGTGAAAGACTATTTACTCTTCAGAGAGGACAATAACTTCAAAATGCTGTTCCACACTGAATTATTCTATTTGAATTACATGGATATTTAAGGATAGTTTTAAATGGGATCTTAAAGATGTATTCCAGTAGCATCAATTAAAAGCAGCAGTATCAGGCAAATTGTTCAAAATGTCAACACGACTCTGGCTCCGCTTCTGCTTTGGTCTCCTTTCCATTTTGAAGTGCAAGCCTTATTTTTATAAGAATCCATTTCCCAGAGTTGACTCTCCAGTTACAGCAGGGGTAGGCAAGAGCACCAGGCAGGTCAGGTTTTCAGGATGTCCACAATGACTAAGCATGAGTTAGAGCTGTACGCACTGTTTCCTTGGTATGCAAACCTATCTCATGCATAGTCATTGTGGACATCCTGAATACCTGACCTGCCTGGTGATCTCAAGGACCTGAATTGCCCACCCCTGCTTCATAGCATGACATCTGCACATCATTTTGGTGACGATCCTCACAGTAGCACTCTACTTTACTTAGACGCACAATAACCTACGAAGCTGCTAGAAAGCTAATAAAACTGACAAGCAGGAGCTTCCAGAACTTTAAATATTGATATTCTCTTAGGAGTGAAAAAATTTTAAGCACGGAAAAAAAGCTTGATCAATGACGTTGATTATCTACACATGAACTGAATTGCCCAAGAATATTTCCCTAGTACTGCTGCTTAACCAATTCAGTGATGGTGCAGAAGAGAATCTGTATCAAAGGTAATCTATGTCCCAGACAGACCCCTTCACCTCTTTGGACACAGTGAAAGAGACAGTACATTACCATTTGTTCTTCATCACTTATGACAGCTGAGGTACAAGGTCTGCTTTCTGATTCATTTGGCTGTTGAATGAAAATGGTGTGGTCAATCAAAATGGGCAGTTCAGTAAAACATAACTGTAAAGTATAACCCCCCCCCCTCCAAAAAAAAAAAATATCTGGTCAAAGCAACCCACTCAGGATGGAAATGCAATGTCATCAGTATTTCTTAGGGGATCAAATTTCCTTAAGTATGTCACTTTCATCAAGGTAATAAGATAAATCACTACTTGATTAATTCTTGTAACAATATTTTTTCTCACACACAAAGAGTTTGGGCTTATCGCCACTTTGTAAAAGGGCCCCTAAGACTTAGTGGCCCTTTTACAAAGTGGCGCTAAGTCCAACGTGGGCTTTTTTTTCCCCAAGAAAATATCCATGCTTAGGTCCTTGCTTTTCTCAGGCCTCAAATTCCTAGTGTTTTAATCGTGTTCCAGTTATACAATGTATTGGCTTTTAATTAGAATATATTTAGTTTATTGTCTGTTTATTTCTGCATGTATTTGTTTATTGTTACTGTTTTTCAATAACCCTCTTAAAGCAATCTTGTATTAGACTGGCAGAATGAAAGAAATTTGAAATAAAAAAACGCTTAAAATCTATAATCATGAAGACCTGGAAATCAACTGGAAATGGTGAGATGTAATTTTATCAAAAAGGGTCAGAGGGAATAACTATCACTCCTCAATAAACAAACTTGAACATATTTTGGAAAAATTGTGACATATAAAGTGGTAAGAAACAAAAAAAGTTTTTAAATCTGGAAAAGGCCCACAATATCTTAACTGGAAAGAGTCAGATGGGAAGCATCATGGGCTATGTGATTTCCTATGGCGTTAAGCTATTCCAGATCTACAGCATATCATGTGTGTTAATCATTTGCTTTCTATACTGACCCAAAATTTGTTAAGTTAATAATTGAAGTTTTACTGTTTAATTTTAATCACTTTTATATAAGACTGTACAATAAAATCAAATTAAAGAAACAGTGACCCAAATTCTTAGCTGAATACCGCAAAGGCACAGCGCTGAAGAACAAACAGAACTCCCATTCTCGATGCCCACTAAAGGGAGACCATGGTGTTTCGGTTCAGATGAACCTGCTTCCAGGGGATTTCTAGACTGGTCGCTAGACAAATTGCAAACCACTACACACAGGTGGCAACAAGCAAAAAGACGCGAACGTCCAAAGATGTAATTTTATAGCAGGTTACCTGTATATTAACGCCACACAAATACCTATTTTATAAAGGAACATACACGTGTCTTTATAAAACACTAGCACAAATCCCGCAGAAAAATCCGCTAGACTGAAGCAGTAGACATTCACGCTTACTCAGGAGCAGATGCCAATGTTAGCAAATAAAGCACACATGTAAATCGTGACTCTGCCCAAATTCCAGCCCTGAACTGGACAGCGATATGATTAAAACTGTGAGGCAACCTGTCACCAAGATCATACAACAGTGGGAACAATGGACCAGCTGAAGAGAGTACTGCCTCTTTGAAGGAAGAATCCCAAGGGTGTGTTAATTTTTAGTTCCATTAATTTAAATGTTGTGGCTGGTGTTTAAGTTAAAAAATAAACAAAGCGGCTGCCACTTAACATTACGCTCAACGATTCTGCTCTGCATAGGCAGTACTGGGGGCGTCGTTTCATCAGGGCAGGGACAGAGTTGTGAAGTAGTACACCATGCTTGCTCACATTTACATCTGCCCTGGGGGCCCTTTTACAAAGTGGTGGCAGGGATACTGCATGTGTAGTGAGCACCAAATCGACACTACAGCCTGGGTAGCACACCCACCCGGCAGTAATTTCGAAGCTTAGCGCATGCTGTTTCCCGCAGTAGAAAATATTTTTTTCTATTTTCTACTGTGGGGGCATTCCCGGTGCTAATTAGCAGCACGGCCACACTGGCGCATACTGCATGAGTAACGCGAGTGTAGCATGTGAGCCCTTACCACTAAGTCAATGGGTGGCGGTAAGGGTTCAGGCTGTAACTAGCCACGCACTACTTTTAATTCTAGCACACGGCCATTTACTGCCCCCATTTAAAAAGCCTTTTTTCTTAGCTGCGGTAAAAAAAAAATGGCCCAGCGCATGCCAAAAACACATGCCCACACTACTGCAGGCCACTTTTTACCGTGGCTTACTAAAAGGACCTCTTGGTGTACTGTTAGGGATTACTATAGGAGCCTATTTTATAAAGGCACATAGGTGCATCTTTATCTTTGAAAGACAAGACACGTTGCAAAATTTTAAAGGCACCCTTTTATAAAATGATTCCCTTAGGCCAGAGGTGCTCAACTCAGTCCTCAGGACCTAGCCAGTCAGATTTTCAGGATACTTATTTATTTTTTTACATTTATATCCCACTTTAACCAAAGCGGGCTACAAGATTAACATACTTAATAATTCCATTAAAACTTACAAGAGACATAAGAAAATTCAGAAAGTCCAAATGTCAGTGACTAGGGCTTACCACTATCATTCTAAAAATCCTTTCACAAAATAATGAGTCTTTAAATATCTCAAACTGGTAAGCAGCAATTGAAAAAGCAGAGGCATGAGTCTTTGCATAACGATATGTTGTGGCAGACAGAACAACCAATTGCTGCATCACTTCCATGCGCAGCGATCGAGTTTGCTTGTAAGTATTCAGCACTGAAAGTCACACCACAAATGTTCAGAATTCACGTCTCCAGATGGCATAATATCCACATTCCCTTCATTAGCTCCCTGGTCCTCAATAATCAATTTTCCACTCGACCATTCAAAGCGAACAAACCAGAGTCCACACTCTGCACACAGCAGACAAGCAGCAGACAAACAGCAGTGGAGTAGACAAAAATGGCTGGAGAAGTTTTATCAGGTTATTCAATCTGACTTGACATGGACCGCGTTTTGGCGTCAGGGCTCGCATGAGGAGTCTACAATTACATAGAAATACAGTAAAATACAATAAAATACCGTATTTTTCGGACTATAAGACGCACCGGACCATAATACGCACCTAGGTTTTAGAGGAGGGAAATAGGAAAAAAATCTTTCCTTTTTCCCTCCTCTAAAACCTAGGTGCTCCGGTGCGTCTTGTCCGAGTTCAGGATCGCCCTCCCCTACTCACGTCACGCGATGTTCTCTGGTGGTCTAGTGACGTCGGGGCAGGAAACAGCCCCCTCTTTCCTGCCCAGCGCGCTGCTCTCCGTCCTCCTGTATGTATGCTGCCTGACGGTCTCGGCGAGATTCAAAATGGCCGCCAAGACTTCAATTCTCGGCAGCCATTTTGAATCTCGCCGAGACCGTCAGGCAGCATACAGGAGGACGGAGAGCAGCGCGCTGGGCAGGAAAGAGGGGGCTCTTTCCTACCCCGTCACTAGACCACCAGGGAACATCGCGTGACGTAAGTAGGGGAGGGCGATCCCGAACTCGGGGGGAGAGCGATCCCGAAATCAGACCTTGCTACCTTCGGACTATAAGACGCACCCCCCATTTTCCTCCCAAATTTTGGGGGAAAAAAGTGCGTCTTATAGTCCGAAAAATACGGTACATCATATAACATATATAATATACAAATGTGAAATATACAATATTTAGATATTTTGAAGCATCTCTGCACTCCTGAATCATCTTTTTTTGGGTTTGGTTATGTTTTCTGTTTTCTTATTCTGTATTTCACATTTGTACATTTATGTGTTATATATGATGTATTTTTATGTATCTGTAAATCCTGACGTAGGCCCTGTCACCAAAACATAGTTTGTGTCGAGTCAGATTAAATGAACTGATAAAAGATCTCCTGCGATTTTTGTCTACTCTGCTGCTGTTTGTCTGATACTCAACCATTCACTATAATCCTGAGCAGATATAGCCTGATGCATATCGCTATCATGACCATGAACCAAAAAGGGAACTATTTCAAACTATTTGCAATAATTCTTTTGGTCTATTTACTGCTGCTTTAATTTTTTCCTGATAGTACAAGTGCTGGCTATCATCACAAACAGACTTTATTCATGCAACTTCAACTTATAAGACTCATAAATCGTCAATGTCCTGCGACTTCCTCCAGACCCGCTTTGCTGTTCTTAATTCTCTTCTCAATTTCCTCAATGGAACAGTTCGCCACGGACAAAATTCTGAAGTCTTCCTTACAACAACAGTGTGTTGAGGAGCATATCTAAGGACTCCAATCAATGAATACGTCCAAGCATCAACTATAGTGTCTAAATCAGCAGAATCAGGGAAAACAAGTCTTGTTTCCCCCACTTTTTTCAAAATCTGCAATGTCAAACTGTGGTCTAACTAATAACTCCAAAGGCTTATCTGCTTGAAATTGCAATTCAAAAGTTAATCAAACAATGGTTGGACCACCCACCTCATGTATCAATGGCGTAGATAACGCGCGGAAGAAGTTTTCAGAAATAAAAGTTAAATCTAGGACATGACCTGCCTAATGTGTGCCTGTCTTTATAATTTATTTAAAACCACACATTTCTAGTACATCAAACCATATTTTTTTCCTGATACCCTGAAACATTAAAAATAAAGATCAAATGTCACACTAAAATCCACCAAAATGCAAAGTTTTTCTAAATCAACAGTCAAAGATGACAAGATATCCAAAAAAGGAGTGCAATCACTAAGTCACTTCCCTGGTGCACAAATAGCAATTTCCTTATTTGCTACAATTAACATCTCTGCAAACTCAGTGGACTCAGAATGGATCAATGTAAAGGCCAAATCTTTCTAAAAATAATTAAACAAACAAACAAACAAACAAACAAACACTTCTCCACCTCTCTTATATGACCTATACGCTCATTCCTAACAATAGCCAACAGGACAACATTGTCTAATACTCAATCAGATTTAAAAGCCAGGATTGTGTACAAAGTACATCATAATGTTCAAATACAAGTAAATCATAAATCAATACTGTTTTATTTTGTACCAACCTACCATTTATTAATCCAATTTTCTATCTCACAAATATGCATGAGATGAATTTGCATATAATAGAGGTAAGGCATGCAAATTTCTCACACAGATATTCAATGCGGGTATCCTGAAAACCTGACTGGCTAGGTGTATCCTGAAGATGTGGTTGAGAACCCCTACCTTAGGCTGTAAGCTTTTTATGATCGGAACCCATTGTACTTGGATTGTACAGCTACATAATTGATTAATTTCAAGCCTATGATACCTAGGTCTGATTTTAGGATGGTGGTTCAAAGATTAGCCATGTCTGCATTGGACTATTTTAATAGTTCATATTTGGGTTTACCACAATTATTCTGTAAAGGCTTTACAGGTGATAAAACATACTGCAGTGCGATTCACTGCAGGTTGACAAAGGACTGATCATGTCACTTGTTCAAAGAAAGTTTTACATTGGCTCCCTGTGTGGTTTAGAGCACAATTTAAATTGTTGATGTTTATTCTGAAGACTGACTGGCATAGCTCCTGAATATTTTAAGCAAGCCTTATGGCTATACGATCTATCTTGCTTTCTGAGATCGGTGGGGGGTGCATCAACTAGAACTGCCTTTGTCAGCAAGGGGGTCATTATTCTGATACCAGTGACAGCATGATGTCCTTAACTGGACCTTTGGTATGGAACAAACTGCCCAGCAATTTATGCCTTTTGACATCAATACACAAATTTTAAAAAAAGATTGAAAACACACTTGCTTGTACAAGCTTATGTTTGATATGAAAACAGGATGAAGTTGGGATTCAGAATTATATGTTGTTGTATCTGTTTGTTTAAGTGAGCTGTACGTTCAATAAATAATTTGTTGTAAGGTACACTGGTGCTGAAAGACATAAAAAGTCATTCTAAACAAATAAATATATATAACTCATTTCTTAACACACTTTTGAAATTCAAAACAAATCCATTTAATAGAAAATAAAAACCTTAGATTTAGGGGTTGGGGGCACAGTCAGAATGTTAGGATTGATATCTTGAATTTTGTCTGATCAAAGAATAAATAGCTTTGAAAAACTTTAAATGTTATAGTATAGAACAACTGAACTATTAATATACTTTGGTCATTAAAACTGATGAAATAGTAGTTAAGAACACCTGGGTGGGCATTTGCTCCGACTATGGCTGCTCTGCCAAAGCATATCATTCCCCAGAAGGCGTATCACTTTCTAAGAAATACCTTTTCTAATAGATACTTCTTTTATTGCACAGCAATCAACAAACATTCCTATCAACTGAAAGTTACGGCTGAATCCCAGCCATCTCTTTTCATCAAGAAGGGTTAAAGCTGCAGTACTAGCTGAGGTCCTCAAATTTCAACCTGCTTCTTGGCTTTCTCTATCACCTCTTTTGTACTAAAATGTCAATTCCCATTAGATTTTACACTTTGTTTTCCAATAAAAAGTCATGCAGTGTTTCACTTGGTCTATTTACTTGGCAATATTTTACAAACTCTTCAAAGAACGTTCAACTTAGAGTCTATCGGGGCAATTCTATAACTTGGTGCCTCACGTTAGGTGCTTTTGATGCTGCGCGTTGAGTGCCAATTCGAACACGACATTTTGGCACCAAGAGTCCGTCATAGAATAATAGCAGAAGTTGGCATCCATGCACCTACATTTAGGTGTCACCACTTATATCAGTCTATGGCTGGCATAAGCTAGCATAGCCAATTGCACCACACAGTGTGATTAACTTATATTATCCTGTAAGTTACATGCATAAGCTGGTGCCATACTCATGTCTTGCCCATGCTCTACCCACATATAGAGATAGAGAATACACCTTATAGAACAGTGCATAGTGGATTTGGTCATGTATAATAAACTAATTGGTGCAGTTATAGAACTGCCTTTCACGAGAGTTAGCATGATGCCTCCATGGGGGTTCAAAGATGAGCAAAGCCATCCCTTCAATTTATTGCCAGTGATGAGCTAATTTAGGAGGAAATTCTTAACAATGACGACAAATATCTCCCCCCCAAGAATTAAATATGAAGAAAAGCAAAAGAATTTCGATTGTAAACGTTTTTGATTGTATCAAACCTCCAACTAAATCATCCAAAAATGTTTCTCTCAGTACTGCTTCTTTACAGCATCTTGATGAAAAACACAAGTGTGCTAAAAGTGTATTATTAGATCAACCCTCCACCTGTTTGTAGAGATCAAGAGGGAGAATATTACCGTAGATTGTTCACCACCTGTGACGGAAGAAGCACGAACTCTCCTATCAGGGACACTTGGCTGTCAAATGATAATTAACATTACTATTAAAGAAAATTATTCAAGGAGACAAAAAGTTTAATTTTCTTATCCTAAACAATTTTCTATTTTGTCAGAACTAACTGTGAACCAAGATATCTGCTAGATCACAACTGAAAGGCATTATAAAACCACAGACAAAGCTAGATTAACACTATATTGGTCTCTAGGCAAACTCGCATTTCTGGGTCCTCACCATGGTCCTTCATTCCACCTTTTCTTCATCCCCCCTACCCCAGCAGAGCCAAATTTGCCCACCATCCATATGGGGACCTCCATTCCCCCCTTGCTGTCCTTCTCTTGGGTATGGCTGCGGCAGCAGAATGTGAGAGATCAGAGGGACTAAAGAAGTGTAAGTTCACAGGCCTCATTTCCTACAAAGAACCCAGGAGTTGCAGGGACCATTATGCAGCCCGTGAGTACACTCTGTTTAATCCTTACACAACCTACAACCATAGTTGGGACCAGTTCCTACAGCTTTCCCTGGGCTACTTTGAGAGATGAGCTGAGGGAAGAGCTGGGGAGATAGTGAGAGACCTGGGGATTGTGTCTGTGCAAGTGGAGAGCAAGAAAGATTGGACTCAGGTAGTCAGTGATGAAAGAGAAGAGTCAAAGGACCTGAGAAAGGAGTGAAGGCATTAAGATACCAATACCTTTTATTTCTTATTATGAAAATTAACTTCCTTAACCTGAATATCTAATCCACTCTGTCTCCTCCACCTTAACTATGTATTTCTCTTTTCCGGAATTGGTGATCACCATTACAGAACAACGTAAGCCACATTGAGCCTGCAAATAGGTGGGAAAATGTGGGATACAAATACTACAAATAAATAAATATGGGAGTAGGGCATGTCTACTGCCAGAGAGGCAGATAGTTGGCAGAGTAGTGGTACCAATTTAAAAGGCTCTGGAACCAACTTGTCTCCCTAATTATCAATGTCTAAATGGTAACCCTACCCTGATCCAAAGGCTTTCATATTGGTCAAAAATGTAGGCAACTTGGCAAGTCTGTAGAACCCTTCTTGTCTAGACCTATGTGCATTAATCATATCCTGACCAAAGAATATCATGGGTTAACTCCCTCCCCTTGCAAAGGAAAGGACTTTTGAAAAACAGAAAGAAAATAAACTTTTTGGTTAAAGTGATAGCTCTCTGGCTGAGGTAAATTATAACTGACATGCTCTGGTGCTGTTCTTGCAGCAGGACTCTGAAAAAGTAACATTTTTATACATTCATTGACTATAACAGCACAATGGGCTACATATATAAATTGTTCAATGGCAGGAAAGGCAGACTACTGATCAATATTTATACACTTTGGGGATGACTATCTATTAAAGCTGGTAAATAATTATGGTCTCAGACTCTTCCCCCTCCTCCCCAGAGACACTTGCTACTGGCACTACTTCTATATCAGTTGTTCTGTTTTCTGTCTCCACCATTCAGCTTTCTATAAGTGAGCCATGTGGTGTGTAAACTACTTTACTAATCTATAAGACTGAGAGTAGTGCAGGAGAATGGACAGTGAGCAGCTCACACTTGTTGAGTCATGCGGTGTCAAAAGAAAACAGAACAGCTGTTCCAGAGGTGGCACTGCCAACAAACCGATGGAACAAATGTAAAAGGATTAAAAAAAACTGGAGGAGCGGCAACTTGAAGACTATGCAGTGGAAACAGGATGGTGGGAACTGAATGGTGATAGGGATTGGTACTAGTTGGGACAGAACTGGAGGAGTGTGCTGGGAAGAGAAGCTGGGGAGCAGGGGAGATGGATTCAGGGAAAGAGAAAACGTGTGTGTGTGGAGGGGTGGGTAGACTTTAGTTGTACAAATTACTCATAATTTGCCAGAGCAGCCAGGCCGACGATATCAGAAAGGAAACCCCTTGACACAGATGTCTCATTGGAGGAGGACCTCTACCCTCATGTACTGTCCACTTTGTCCAGCAGCAATCTTTGCACCGATGCTGACAAATTTTTTGTCAATATGGCCTCTCTGCTAGAAAAATAGCAAACAACATATACTAGGTTCTTCTTGCACCGAGCACTTAAAAAAAAACAGTTCAAATGTAAATCACAAAATGTCATCTGAGAAATAGTTTTTTTTTCAGCTAAATGTAAAACCCTTAGACATTTTATTATGAGGTCAACAGTTTCATCTATAGGACCACAGTCACAAGCAAAGAAGTATTTAAGATCTTATTAGCAAGAGGCAGGATGTAATATGAAGAGAGTTCCCTGAAGGCATTATGTTGAGCATGAGGAAAGAAAAAATGCTTGCAACACTTGAGAAGGTAGACAGAAATGCACTGCCAGAAAAACTCAAGACTGTATCATTCCACTTTTATCATGATTCATTTGTACAAAGATATTTTACATATAATGAATGTATTATTTTGGCAAATTGAATTATGATTTAAAATGCAACAGTTTTTAACAAACAATTCCTTTGTTGTTGGCTACTCTGTGTTTGTCAATGTTATCCAAATGCTTCTATTGCCTGTAACCGATGACACATTTTAAAATAAAAAGTGGAAGAAAATCAGTACTGTTCTTTCAGAAGATGCACCAGAATAAGAGAAAGTATAGGAAAGCCCCCAAATGCCCAGCGAGCCAGGAGATTAATCCATCCATCCCGTTTGCAGAGCACATTTAAGAAAGGCTATTACCGTAGGCTCTTCACCGCCCGTGACAGTTGAAGAACGTGGTCTCCTGTCTGGGACAGGCAGCTGCTAAAGGATAATTAAAGTCACAGTTACATAAATAATATAAGGATGTCATGTTGTTTTACTTTCACTTCTTAGGCGATTTGGAATTCACAGGCTACTAAATCAGTTACCAAGAATTATTGTAACACAGAACACCAGTTATTTGAGAAGCAATTCAAGATGACCAATATTAGAGATATTTTAAAAACTGTGAATTCTAATCTTAGTAAATTGTTCACATATTTAACGCTTGCATTTTTTCATCTGAAGAGCATTTTGTCATGCTCAGTTTTCTTCACTGGTACTTTGAACAAAGTCTTTGGCTTAAACACTGAAGGAGAACTTGCAGTTTCTTCTCAAAATACTCATGGCCAAAGGGCTGTATAATTACAATTAATTTGAAAAATAATAAGACTGCAACAAGTTCCAGCCCCATGCCCTAACCCATCCTCTTAAAAAACAAAACAAAAAAACACAACATACTGCATATTTATAATCTCGGTTGTACTGCAAGAAAAGTTATGCTGGAAGGGGAAGGATAAAGATTTTGCATGTAGTAGTATAGCAGAAGGTTTAATCCTGAAGTTTTGACAACATTTATGCCATCAGTAGTACCAAGTAGTAGGACATTAATGCCCCATACTCTGCCTAAGAAGGCACCATTCTCGGTTCACAACTCAGACCCTGCATGGAGAACCTTGTATGAAAAGTGTATTTATTTTTTGTTTCTCAAAATAAAATCTTCACAATTAAAAAAAAAAACATAGCTGAGAAGGAATTCAGCTGTACATCTGCATTCTGACGTAGGTAAATAAACTTATACAAGTCAGGTTACAGCTAGAGCAGTGAAGGTATTCAAGCTTGAATGGCCAATGGCTTGTGGACAACTGAGCAGAACATCCTGTCACTATGGGGCCCTTTTACTAAGCCGAAGCAGGGCTAACGCACAGCTAGCAGACACCAAATTGACACTACCGCTGGGATAGTGCTGTTTCCCACCGTAGGGGCGTTCCTGGCAGTTATCGCCAGCGTTGACAAATTGTACTGGCTGATTACTGCACGAGTAGCTCATGAGCCCTTACTGCCAAGTAAACAGGTAAATAGCCACATACTGCTTTTAATATTAGCACATGGCCATTTAGTGCCCCAGTTTAAAAAGGCCATTTTACCCACCATGGTAAAACATGGCCTACAGTGCGCCAATTTCACATGTCCAAACTAGCACAGGCCACTTTTTACCACAGCTTAGTAAAAGGGACCCTTAAGGGGTCTTTTACTATGCCGCGGTAGTGTTTTTAGCTCATGGTAGAAATCAGCTGGCGGTAAACGCCGAGATGCCCATTACATTCCTATGGGCGTCTCAGAATTTACCGCCAGCTGATTTTTACCGCGAGCTAAGAACGCTAGCATGGCTTTATAAAAGGCCCCCTAACTGCTATCCAATTACCGTGTGCTATTCTAAGTGAGCTCCTCACAACTAGAGTACCGACTCCTGCTTTAAACAGTACTGAAATCTCAGGTTGCAATTAGACCATTAAAAGCTAATCTTCTATTAATTTACTGTTGAATACAATATTCCCTTTCAAACTAGTGAGTATACACAGAGCATATCAAACTGTAATCAAAGAGGCAAACATCACATTATTTTCTGTTCAGGCCAAACATAACTATTCAGTATGGATATTTCACCATTTTGTCTTAAGAAAAACAAAAACAAAAGCCCTTTAGCATCAGTTCTTTAGTAAACCCCTAGACATATGAATGAAGGAATAACAGAAGGTATTTTGCTTCCTGTTAACTTTTACACAAAATTCATGTGTCTCACAGGCACTTCCCCAAGTCCATAATATTTTATACATCTGTGAATTCTGTGAAAGAACAACAATGGACAAGTTCAATAGTGATCATTTCTACTCACAATCAAAGAACTGAACTGTTCTCCATTGGAATCGGACGTGACCTGCAGTCTTCTGTTCAATTCCTCTGACAACTCCAGAGCGCTAGTTTGAGAGATGGGAGAAGGAGGGGGTGGAAGTGATGGACTCACTGAATCGCCACTTAGACTAATCTCCTCTGAAATGGTTTCCCATGGCTAAAGGAAAAACAAAGGAGAGAACACAAAGTCTTCACCTGAACACTCCACAGAACTTGGCTTTCTTTATATCAAGCCTGGCTTATAATCAATAGTAGAATGAGCATTTTCAGTTTTTCAACCTGTCGTCATTGAATTGTCTGATGCGACATGCCAAACATTCTACTAATTCAAACCAGCAAATCTACAGGATCTCATTTCCGGCACACTGACAACATTTGGCACTTTTCAAAAGTTCCATCTTTCTGATCACAATTAACATGGAAGATTTTATTTAAGGGGCAATATTCAGCCTGCAGAAGTCAGCATTTTTGTAAGTGCTCATAAGAACATAAGAATAGCCATACTGGGTCAAACTAATAGTCCATCTAGCTCAGTATCCTGCTTCCAACAGTGGCCAATCCAGGTCACAAGTACCTGGCAGAAACCCAAATAGTAGCCGGATTCCATGCTACCAATCCTGGGGCAAGCAGTGGCTTCCCCCATGTCTATCTCAGTAACAGACTATGGACTTTTCCTCCAGGAACTTGTCCAAACCTTTTTTAAACCCAGATACACTAATGCTGTTAAGGGAAGGGAAAGGGAAATGGGACTTGATATACTGCCTTTCTGAAGTTTTTGCAACTACATTCAAAGTGGTTTACATATATACAGGTACTTATTTTGTACCTGGGGCAATGGAGGGTTAAGTGACTTGCCCAGAGTCACAAGGAGCAGAAGTGGGAATCGAACTCAGTTCCCCAGGATCAAAGTCCACTGCACTAACCACTAGGCTACTCCTCCACTCCACATTCTCCGGCTATGAGTTCCAGAGATTAACTATTGAGTGAAAAAATATTTCCAACTATTTGTTTTAAAAGTATTTTCATGTAAATTCACTGAGTGTCCCCTGGTGTTTGTACTTTTTGAAAGAGTGAAAAATCAATTCACTTTTACATGTTCTACTCCACTCAGGATTTTGTAGACCTCAATCATATCCCCCTTCAGCTGTCTCTATTCCAAACTAAAGAGCCCTAACCTCTTTAGTCTTTCTTCATATGGGGAGTTTCATCCCTTCGTGTATTGCTCCCTGTTGTAGGCTGAACTGGGCTCCGCCAGTCAATGCCAGCACCTATCCATTTATTGGCACTAAATATACAGGTGTTTAGCGTTACCTACAAGTTGTCAGGTAAAACTGATATTCAATGCCATACCCGATAGCTAACTATGATAGTTAGTCCAACATGCCCAGTTAGTTATCTAGGCACCGGCATGGAATTCCTACCGTACTCGGTTAACTTCTGGGTGTGCTCTGCAACTAGCTGCCCCCGGACTTCCCTAGCACTAATAGTGCCATAGCATTCAACACTAATATTAATTGGATCAAGGAGGTTTTATGCCAGAAGACAGTATGAGCCTATCTGGCCCATTCTGTGGGGTGAAGCCAGTGGGCGGAGCTTGCAGCCATATTGTGTGACCACCCAAACATTCAAAGATGCTATTGAAAACAATAGCAAACTTGTGAGGTTTATGACTGCCTAGGTGTGTATGTATTTGTTTGTTTTTTAAATTTGACAGCTTTTTATTTATTTGAAAGTTTTCCATATGTAATCCGAGGGCTTTTTTTTTTTAATACCTCTGGGGGAGTTCCTGTGTGTGTGTGTGTGTGTGGGGGGGGGGGGGGGGGGGGGTGGTGAGCCATGGTCCCACCATGGATATGGGCGCTCAGGAGCAGCAGCCTTGTTTTTGGAGCAGTGGGCGTTCCAACTGGGCCCCAAGGCTCAGGCAGAGCTGGGGCCTTTCTTAAAGCTGCCCCCTACAAAAATGAACACTCCCACAGCCCCAAGTCTGTCACTCCGAAGCGTGGGACTGTGGCTCACGCCCTAGGACCCCCCCCCCCCCCCCCACAAGAGGTTAAGAAAAACCTCTCCAGTAACATATGTGAAGCATTCAAATAAATAAAAAGCTGTTAAATTAAAAAAAAAAAACAACTTACAAGTTTCCTATTGTTTTCATTAGTGTCTGCGAATATTTAGGGTCACACAATATGGCAGCTGCGTGGGAGGGGGGAAATGGCTTCAACCTTTTGATGTCATGCCATTTCCTCTCATAAAACCTCCTTGAACTGGATGGAGTCACTGAAGTGCCACAGAATTTTTTTAAAATGTTTATTATTGATCCTGAAACAGGAAGCATAAAACACACAACATGCCACACAACATCCAAATAATACCAATCTTAAGGTACAAACAAAACATATACAAAAGCTGTTACATAGTATCTTCCAAAAATACAACTGAAGTTTAACGGCTGGGGTAGCCAGTGTGATTTAACCTGCACAGATTTGGATATTAACCCCAAGTAATTTTAAAGAAGAGATCATTCCAATGAACACCCCGTTACAAACACATTTAGGGGCCTCTTATCAAGTCAGTGGCTCCAGGTGCAGTGATGCCGACAAAGCCCATTCACTTTGAATGGGCTCCGTTGGCTTTGCTGCATGGAAACCACTAGCGCAGCTTGATAAAAGAGGTCCTTAATAAGAGATTATTCTTATGGGGTATTTTATAAAGCTTTTTCCTTGCCTTGTCCCTCTTTAAAGCTGTGTGGGGTGGGGTAGATGGGTTGGGTGGGCACAGGAGGGGTGATTTCAGGGTTCTAAAACTGTTTCTCTACTATATTGGTTGGAATGTTTTTGCTTAATAAAAATGATTGAAACAAAGCTTTTTCCCGAGTATGCGTGCCTACTTTTATCTGAACTGTGTGTAGGTGTTCCTGAGGGAGTTGCAACACTTGTATATATTTCATAAAATACACAGGGTACAAGCACACATTTACAGCAACTTAAGAGCAGTGTAAACACGTTGACATTTGAACGCTATTTGAGCTGGTTCTGGCAGCCTATTTTATAAAAGCACATAGGCTTCTAAGTTGCCTTTATAAAATAGTATCTTTTTGGGCTTATCCCATATGCATCCTGTTATAAAATTAGGCCTTAAAGAACCAAGAATGCTAATATTTTAGCTCATCAGGGGATTAATAAGGCATAAAGGTGTTAAAGTTGATTTTGGGCTGTATCATTAAGAACAGGAAAAACCATTCTAAATCAAGCCCAGGATCAACGTCCATCATGTCTAGAAACCTGTCCCTGACAGTAGCTTGTTTGGGTCACAAATACCCAGCTACCGGAAAGGCAGTATATCAAATCTCATTACCCTTACCTTTACTCTGATTCCAAAAAAGTACATTTACTTCTCATAGCTCATTTTCACGCATGAGGAATGGCGCTCTCAAATTTACCTGGATAATAACTTTTATGAACTTTTTCTCCAGGGACGAGTCCAAAAACTCTTTTTAAACCCTATTGGTTAATCTCCTCGACAACACTGAGTATTGGAGACACAGCTGAAGGAAAGGATAGTGAACTTTGTAAAGTCCAATTGGTTGTAAGATCCAAAGGAAGATCATGCCAAACAAACTTGACTGATTTCTTCGACGTGGAGACCAGAGAACTGCATCGAGGATCTGCTCTGGATATATTCTATTTAGATTTCAGCAAAGCCTTTGATATAGTTCTTTAAAGTAGTATCATGAGTAGTGAAATTAGGACCCAAGGTGATAAACTGGATTAGAAACTGGTTGACTGACAGACAACAGAAGGTGGTGGTAAAAGAAGGGTGAGTAGTAGAGTGTCTCCAGGATCCCTCATGGAGTCAACTCTGTTTGGTATATTTGTAAGCAATTTTGTTGAAGGGTTAAAAGGAAAATTTTGCCTTTTTACAGGTGACACAGAGAAGTGATCTACAAATATTAAAAAATAGCCTAATGTTTCGCAGTTAAGATTTAATATGAACTATAGAGTGATGCACTTAGGGTATAAAAATCCTATGGAGATGTACGTGATAGGGTATCAGAGGCTAACATGTTCATGGGCGGAGTTTGGGTGGAACACAGATGGAGTCGCAATTTAAATGCATATTATATAAATAGATATTTGTATATGCTTAGAAAGTACATACTAAGATTTCCACCTGCTCTTGAATTCTATAAATGGCACCTAAAAAATCCACGTGGAAATCCATCTGCTCTGCTCCACTCCCTCTCTAAACTTCATGCAACAACTAAATGAGTGCGCCAATAAAACTCGAATCTAGACCCAATAAGAAATTATCACCCTGGTATAATGCTGACCTTCAAAAGCTGAAACGTCAGTGCAGACAACAAGAGAGAATGTGGTGCAAACAAAAAATTACGAAAACTAGTCCAATTGGAAGAAACTTCTAAAGGCCTACAAGACCCACTGGATCTCCAGCCCCCCCCCCCCCTGAACCTATGTCAAGGGGGGGGGGGGTCAGGGGGACCAGAGGTCTGCCAGACCTACAGCCCCAGTTTCGGTTGGCTCAGATCTGTCAAACAAGTGCAGAGGAATCCTCCCGCACTTCTACCCCATGATCAGACAGAATTGCGTGCTTAAATTTACATGCAATTATCTCTGATCATAGGTCCGGTAAAGCCCCGCGCTGTTCCAGTGCTAATTATAGAGAACCGTTTGGAACAGCGCGGGGCTTTTGATCATCTGCCTATTAGTGCTTCTCTTTCTCTGCAACCTATCTTTGCTATGCCATGGTCCTAACCACCGGCAAGAGCTTTATCATCACTGGAACTGCAACTCTAAAGCTTTCTCCTCCCCCACCTAAGTAAATTACTATAGGAAAAATATAATATCAAATATTTACTATGTCAATGCAATATTACGTTAAGTTGCATAGTGGACTCATTTCACTTGCTATTTGGATCTATTCTTAAAACTACAGTAAATGCAGGTTCAAACAAAAATGGAAACAGGAGGCCAAGACAACATTTCTACTCAAAATTAACAAAAGTATTGGTAAAAAAAAAACTTTACTCACCTCAGGAATATCACTGCTTTCTGTGTGTTCAGGTTCCAAGTCCTCACTAATGTGTCTTCTGGAGCGAAATACTCTGTGGGCTTCTTGCTGTATGTGCCTAATGTTACTGTCTGAATCGGACGCTACATCACTAGATCATTGAAATAAAAAAGTGAGAACAAAGAAAGAAACAAATTGTCACTGAAAACCAAATACATGTATTCATTCATTGTAAATTTTACTTATAGAACACAGAACAAGCTGCTACAATAGAAATTATTTGAAATTCAGTACAAATTAGAAGACCAAATTCCTCCTCCATCATCAAAGAGGGCATGGGAGAAGCAGAGGATCCTTAGTTTCAAAGAAGCGATGAGGTGGCAGGAACCTAACCTAGAATGTGTTTTATAATGCAGTGCTAAACAAATATTTTAATCTAACCTAGGCTTTTATAAACTGCTTATTCCAATAGGTCCGAAGTAGTATACAGCACAAGGATACCAGTACAATTCTGGGATTTCATATTTAATTATAAAATTAAATAGAACATTTTTACAACAAAAATCTATGAAAAAGTTTTTAACAATTTAAGAACTGAATTATAATGCCTTTCTTGAGTAATAACCAAAGGAAGATTGTTCGAAAGATAAGCTGCTTGAAATAAAAAAAAGAATTATTTAATTGGTGTTTATAACAAATCTCCATAAGATATCATAAATTGAGTAAGTTACTATCTTGAGAATGAAAAGTATGACCAGACGTTGACCTATTTAATAAGCTTATCACATATTCAGATGTTTCACCTTGAAGAGCCTTAAACATTATACATGACATTTTATAAATCATACGCACTCTAATCGGAAGCTAATGAAGTTTGACCAAACAGGGGAGAAACCCTATCATACTTTTTATACCTGAAAATCAATCTTGCTGCTGTACTCTCTAATAGTTGATGCTTGCTTTGTAATTTATCAGAAGAGCCAACATATATGGAGTTACAGTAATCCAAGTGGAAGAGTAATAATTTAACCAAAACAAAGCAATCTTCATGAAAATATGAGCAAATCAATCGCAATGCTGACACTGTCAGAATGAATGATAAAATTGGTAAAATACCATTGTTGCTCAGCTGTTATTGGATTTATCAGGCACATACGATGTCAGTGCACATTGTCAGGCTAGAACAGTACTCCCAGAACTCAGAATTTAGTGCAAAGTAATAAACATGTTCAGCTCTTCTCACATGCAGCAGTCTCCTCTGTTTCTCAATTAGCTCTATAGCTCAAGAATTTGTTCAGCTCTTAGGGAGGTGGAAGAGGCTTATCAATCCGCTGTCTACAGAAAAACACCAGTTACAAGTGAGAAACAATGAGGCTGATCTTCCACAGGTTTATGTTCTAACCTTGAGAGATTTGCCTCTTGGAAAATTTACTAGAAAGGGGACGGTGTAAATCTTGCCTGGGTAAGGACAGGCTAAACTGCAGGAAACATGTGACAAAGTATCACCAAGCCTTAACAGCAGACAAAAGACTATTTTTCTCAATGTATTGAGCAGGCTGTCATTTCAACCAAGCACTTGTTAGTAAACAGCTTAATGCAACCTCCATTACTGAACCATTGCTCTGACTACAAAGAGTTTGCACCAGCTTTAACTTTGTCAGAATGCTGTAGTAAGACTGACAAAAGATTGTAAGCAAAAATTTAATTGGCTACCGTTATAAAAACAGGGTTAATTTAAAACTTTCTGTCTGATCTTCAAGGCTCTTGAAGAAAATTGGCCAGTGTACTTGAATAGATCTCCCTCTGCACACCTTCAAGGTCAATAAAATCTTCTGGACACTTTAAGAGGGCTCCCAGGATGGATAAATAACACCGGCTCCAAGCTGGTGTTATTTTCCATGAATAATACAGCTTCTGAAGTTAAACACAAACTACGTTATCTGATTTGCATAATGAGCTGTACTGTACACTTTGCATCTCATTATTATTTAGCTTTCAATGTAGTAAAAATAATGTTCATTAAGTTAAAATAATGCACAGTTTTGCCATTTAACATGCTTTTTCCGTAATACATGTTAGTAATTACCTCCACCCCCCCTTTAAGAGAGAAACAACTCACAGAAGAAATCTGTATATTTTTCAGACAGCCAAGCAAAGTTAAAATCTGAATGTGCGTAACCTATGTAACTTTGTAAATCTATGTGCTTTGAAAATGAGCCTCATGGTGTTCCACACAATTTTTATAGGAGAAGCGGCTTGGAAATGTAAGAATATAGTAACATAATTAACATAGTAAATGACGGCAGATAAAGACCTGTGCAGTCCATCCACTCTACCCAACAAGATAAACTCATTTTACATGGTATGTGCTACTTTATATGTATACCCGAGTTTGATTTGTTCTTGCCTTTCTCAGGCCACAGACCGTAGAAGTCTTCCCAGCTCCCGTTTTGTTTCCCCAATTACCAGCATCGTCAACCAATTTCTGCTAAGATTCCATGGAACATTCCTTCTAAACCGGATTCCTTTGTGTTTATCCCACACATGTTTGAATTCCATTGCCGTTTTCATCTCCACCACCTCCCATGGAAGGGCATTCCACATATCCACCACCCTCTCCATGAAAAAATACTTCCCACCATTAGTCCTGAGTCTGCCCCCCTTCAACCCATTTATTCTAGAAGCATCCTCACATGTAAAGAACAGCTTTTACAGATGTATAAAGGCAAACACAAGTTAAAGCCATTTTAGAAAATGGGCTATATAGAAATGGTAAGGTTCTCCATGTTTACTTTGCCAGGAGGACTGTTAGGAGTGGAGAGAAGCAGTATTTGGGTATGTATATGATACCTAATCTCATATAGACATTTGTAGTCCACTTTACCCAGGAAAGAGCTCAAGGTGGATTTCAAAATAAATAGCAATGGAACAAAATACCACTGAATTACAAAAAAATCAAATAATCAAAATTAGAAAAGCAGAGAAAAATCAAATTAAAAACTAACAAAATACTTCAGACTTATGAATCACTCAAATATAAAGAAAACAGATAAGTCTTAACAGCCTTTTTAAAGATTAAGGAAGAAGGAATAATCCTGATTTCTTTGGGCAAACTGTTCTATAATTCTGGACCATTGCCACTTATGGTTCTATTCCTAGTTAGCATCTTATGACAAATTGATGTGGAAGGCAATCTTATCTCTTGAGCCAATCGTAAGGATCTGGGGGCAGAATAGAACAATACCTCTTGAGAGAGAGAGTCTGGCACTAAACCATATCAAATTTTAAAAACAAATATAAGTAGCTTAAAATATATCCCCACAAGAACAGGCAACTAATGCGGGCAATCAGAATCAGTGTTACATGCAGGCTTATTTTCGAAAGAGAAGGACGCTCATCTTTTGACACAAATCGGGAGATGGGCGTCCTTCTCCCAGGGTCACCCAAATTGGCATAATTGAAAGCCGATTTTGGGCATCCCCAACTGCTTTCCGTCGCGGGGACGACCAAAGTTCCCGGAGGCATAGCGAAGGTGGGACTTGGGCGTGCCTAACACAAGGGCGTCCTCGACCCATAATGGGAAAAAAAGGGCGTCCCTGATGAGCACTTGGGCGACTTTACTTGGTCCTTTTTTTGTTACGACCAAGCCGTGAAAAGGTTCCCGACCTGACCAGATGACCACCGGAGGGAATCGGGGATGACCTCCCCTTATTCCCCCAGTGGTCACTAACCCCCTCCCACCCTCAAAAAAATGTTTAAAATACTTTTTCCCAGCCTCTATGCCAGCTTCAAATGTCAAATGTGGAAACTGAAACGATTAAAACCTTTCTTCCCGAGAGAAACTTTTCAAAACCTAATACAATCAATTGTCCTAAGCCATGCAGATTACTGCAACGGAATCTATGCAGGATGCAAAGAGCAACTCACAAAAAAACTCCAGACCACCCAAAACACAGCAGCCAGACTGATATTTGGTAAAACACGATTCGAAAGTGGTAAAACACGATTCGAAAGTGCTAAACCCCTCCATGCAAAGCTGCATTGGCTCCCAATCAAAGAATGGATCATCTTCAAAATCTGCACTCTGGTCCACAAAATAATCTACGCCGTAGTCCCAGGATACATGACAGATCTCATAGATCTACCTACCAGAAACAGAACCGGATCATCACAATCATACTAAATCTACATTACCCAAATTGTAAAAGACTTAAAAACAAAACAACTTACGCATCCTGTTTCTCCTACATAAGCGCACAACTATGGAATGGACTCCCAAAAGCCGTGAAAACAATCCATGACCACCTAAACTTCAGGAAATCACTAAAAGCCAACCTCTTCAAAAAGGCTTACCCCACCGACCCACCGTAAATCCCCACACCCAGCAACACAGCTTAACCAATGACTGTACTGGACAACATACAGTCTTCACTCCCTTGACCCTCATAGTGCCTGTTACACATCTACTTCATTCGACCACAATATAACCTTGTATTTGTTATCAATCGACTTGGTGAATGTCTTGACGGTACTATGTAAGCCACATTGAACCTGCAAATAGGTGGGAAAATGTGGGGTACAAATGTAACAAATAAATAAATACCCAGCTCCATGACAGCAGTATGCAGGTCCCTGGAGCAATTTTAGTGGGTGCAGTGCACTTCAGGCGGGCAGACCCAGGCCCATCCCCCCCCCACCTGTTACACTTGTGCTGGTAAATGTTTGCCCCCCTACACCCATAATGGGCTATGGTAATGGTGTACAGTTGTGGAGAGTGGGTTTTGGGGTTGTTTTGGGGGGCTCAGCACACATGGAAAGGGAGCTATGCACCTGAGAACAATTTATGAAGTCCAGTGCAGTGCCCGGTTGGTGTCCTGGCATGTTAGGGGGGCCAGTGCACTATGAATGCTGGCTCCTCCCACGACCAAAGGGCTTGCATTTGGTCGTTTCTGAGATGGGCGTCCTTAGTTTCCATTATCGCCGAAAATCAAAAACAACCAAGTCTAAGGACGACCTAAATGTTACGATTTGTGCGTCCCCGATCGTATTATCGAAACGAAAGATGGACGCCCATCTTGTTTCGATAATACGGGTTTCCTTAATTTGTGGTATCGTTTTGTGAGCATGCTCAATAGGTTATTATGTGGGGCTTTCCTTTTAAAACATGCTTAAAGGCCTGATGATGCAATGTACTAGCAGGAGTGCAAGCTCTGCATTTAATTTACAAATTGCCCCTTCAACGCTTAATTTTTGCAATATTTATATATGGTTTCTTTTATGTGTTTGACGCAGAATGGAAAGGCATATATTCTCCTTGGATGTATAAATGAAAAATACAAGAGATGCACCAGACCATCACAATTTTCTTTAAAGATACAATAAATGGCTACACAAAGCAGATAAGTACCATAGCAGCAGAAAAGTGGATTGATCTGAATGTAAGACTTCTTTGCTGTAGCAACTGACATCACTAAGGGAACTGCTGGATAATCTGATGCATTTCCAATTAGAAATCCCCACTAGGGATATAAATCAATGTTCTTACTGCTCATTAAAGAGTTCAGCATTTCATTTTCAAACATCTGAATCTGAAGGTGTGCTTATCATGCTCTGTAGACAAAACCGTGTCTCGGGTGGCTAGAAGCGTAAGTTTAAAACACCTATTGAGAGACTGACTCATGAAGCACGAAGGTAATTGCTATGCAGATCAATAAATGACAGCAATTCACCCATGAATCAACGTCACATTTGTTAAATTAGCTATGTGGCAAGCACTAAAACACATGCAAGCAATTTAGGATTTTCAAAGTCAGCTACAATCCAATTAGAATTTGAATCCAATTTCATTTTGTTTAATGGATATTTGCAGTGCATGGCTCAAGTTTTGTAACACACTGGACAGTTTTAACGTAAAAGTGGGATATACACTGCAAAATTGTAAAGCTAAAATAATAAGGTGGCATGTGAAGGAAAAGGTGGCTAAGTAGACATCAGCAAGGTAAGTTGGTTTATCCTATCATATGAATCATTCCATATTATTCTGAATAACTTGCTTCCAAGAAGGTTGTGAGAAAGAACAGCCTGGATGTGGTTGTTTGTATTTATTTAAATGCCAGAATTCTAAAAATAAGACTGGAGAATTAGAGTGTAAGGCACTACGGGAGTCTTTTACAAAGGCTCGCCAGCATTTTTAGCATGCGCTGAAAATTCACATGCGCTAAATATTAAGATGCCCATAGGAATATAATAGGCATCTTAGCGTTTAGCACACAGTAATTTTTAGGGCGCACTAAAAACACTAGCGTGCCTTTGTAAAAGGGACCCTAAATGAAGACAGACGTCGGGTCATTTCCATAACTGGGTGTTGCAATTTGGGTGCACCGATGCCATTTGCTGTGTATGTGGCTCTCCCAAGTCTACCAAGCGAAGGAATGGTCTTGACATCCAGAGGTGCCCAGTTCAAGTCCCACTGCTGCTCCTTGTGATCTTGGGCGCCCTCCATTGCCTCAGGTACAAACTTAGATTGTGAGCCCTCCAGGGACCTGAATGTAACTCACCTTGAGCTACTACTGAAAAAGGTGTGAGCAAAACCCAAATAAATAAATAAATAAAATAATTTTATAGCTGCATCTGTGCGCCCAGATTCCATTATAGGTCACTAGTCGAAGTTGGCACTGGCACCCCTAAAATGTAGATTTGAACAGTTATACTACCAACAAGACCTCTATAAGGACCCTGTTTACTAAGCAGCGTTACAGGCACATTAACATTTTTAACGAGCGTTAACCATGTACGCGTGCTAACCATGTATTTGCCTACAATATCCCTATAGGTGCCTACACGATTAGCACGTGCACTGAGTGTAGGCACGCTAAAAGAACTAATGCACCTTAGTAAACAGGGCCCTAAGTCTTTAAACTTTTCACTGATAAATTCTGAAAATATTTCTCCACTCTTTATTAGTTAACATGACATTATATCAAACAAATTTGCATTAGATGGAGGAAAAAATCTCAGTGAAACAGTTGCCTATATGATGTCAAAGGCAAAACTGTGATCACTTTGTCTACGGGAGGCGTAACTGTTGGTACCTACATATGGCAGTTTAGCGCATACTTTACAGTGCTTTGAGGCCCTTTTACTAAAGACTAGTGCGTGCTAATGGACAATAGCGTGTGCTAAGTGCCATGTGGCCCATAGGTATAAAATAGGAAACGCAGCATTCGGCATGTCCTAATGTCTATTAGCTCATGCTAAGCTTTAGTAAAAGGGCCCCATGCTCCACCTACTTACACACTCCCAAATTCTGTATAGGTCTCCCAAAGTGGGTGTGCCCTTCTGGGCGCAGATCACAGATCCACACATATACTGATTGGTTTAATAGGTGGCAGTAATTAGGAGTTACGCACAGATATGACCTACAGCCCTATTTTATAACCCATGTGCCTAACTTATCTTGCGTGCAACTCCAAAGGGGGTGCAGCCAGAGGAGGAGCATAGGCAGGTCAGGGGTGTTTCCAGGATTTGGGCATGCAGCAGGGGCATAGCCAGACTTCGGCGAGAGGGGGGGGGGGCCAGAGCCCGAGATGAGGAGGCACATTTTAGCCCCCCCCCGGAGCCGCCGACCCCCCCCCCCCGCCAACTTTGACAACCCCTGCCAACGACCCTCTCGACCCTCCCCCCCGCCATCGCCGTGGGCTACCTTTGCTGGCGGGGTCCCCAATCCCCGCCTGCCGAGGTCCTGTTCTTCTTCCAAAGGCTTCGTTCTGACGTCCTGCACGTCAGACTCACAGAAACAGAAGAAAGCCTTGCAGATCAGCTCATCTGCAAGGCTTTGTTCTGTTTCTGTGAGTCTGACGTCCTGCCAGAAACAGAACGAAGCCTTCGGAAGAAGAAGAGGACCTCCTTGGCTGGCGGGGATTCGGGAGCCCGCCAGCAAATGTAGCCCACAGCAACGGCGGGTTGGTGGCGGAAGGTGGGGATCAAGAGGGTCGTCGGCAGGGGGGTCCAGGGCCAAATCTACGGGGGCCCAGGCCACCCCCCGGCCCCATGTAGCTATGCCACTGGCATGCAGTCATAGAATACATGCAATTCCAAACCTGACAATAGTTGGACGTGAGCATCTACACCAGCCTTTGGCTGGTATAACTGCTTGCGCCCACAGTTAGGTGTGAAATTGTGCACTAAGAGGGAGATTCTATATAAGGAGCCTAAAAAAAATCGGCGTGGAAATCAAAACTGACTAAGTGTATTCTATAAGAAGTGACTAGATTTAGGTGCAGTTTACAGAATACACTTAGTTTATATCTCAGTGCCAAAAACTACACGCCTCCATTTACACCAACAAAAATGTGTAATAAATTGTGCTGCGTGGATTTAGGCATACTGGGCCATATTTTATAACTATGTGCATTAATTTCAGAATGCCCACGAAATGCCTATTTTCCCGGCCCACAACCACGCCTATTTTTACCTGCATGCATTAGAAGTTAGGCGCATTGCATTACAGAATGCACTTAGCGAGTTGTGCGTGTAAATGCTAATTATTGACAGTGCTCATTAATGCTTGTTAAGAGCTGTCAATGCTGATTAGCTTAAGCCATTTAAGTTATGCGTGTTATAGAATACACTTGGATTTTGGCACAGATCTCTAGGCGCACTATATAGAATCTGGGGGTGAGCTAGTATTCTAAAAAGACAGCTCTACATGGAACTGCCTTTATAGAATTCGTGCTTAGCACCCAATCTTTCCAGTGCCTAACTTTGAGCGACTTTTACTAAATTCCCCAAGCGACCGCTGCGCATAAGTTACAGAACAGTGCCTAGAACATACACGCATATTTGCTAGTAGCTTATAAATTAAATGTGCAATTAGGCATGCAAAAAAAGCCAATTCTGTAATAGAATCTAGGCGCTTAGGTTCTGTTATAGAAAACTATCATAACCAGCTATCAACCTGCCTAAATTTTAATGCAGGAGTACATGTATCTAAGTGCGACAGGAAGATGTGGGCACAGTATTCTGTAAGTTATGCGCTTAAGTGGGAGCCCTGCCTATGTGCCACTCCTGTGTATGCCCCCTTGCAAATCTGCAGCATCTAAATTAAGCACTTATTTCCAGAATAGTGCTTAGATGCTATATTAACATTTTCCTGGAAAATGCATACATATGTACTTAGATGCTTGCAGTTTAAACATTTACACACATAACAGGTGTAAATGTGAATGCCTAGGTTAGAGGATTACTCTTAACAGGGGTAATTTTATTTAGTCATTTTCATGCTTATGTGGCTTCTTATAAAATGTACTTGCCATGACTTGTAGGTATGTCCAGGGATGGAGTTTTGGCAAAGTTTGCACATAAGTGTGTTGATTATAATAAAGTCAATCTGTGTGTGTTCTTTGAATAATCTAAGCGAGAGATGGTGATAATATATGCGCCTGCAAGGCAGGCACAATTTCTTCTGCATATACTATTATTTTATAAAGACACATAGATGCCTATGTGTATTAATAAAATAGTACCCACGTAGGCACCTATTTACTCTCTTAAACCTGGCATCATAAAATGACCCTCAATGAGGGTGATTTTATTATACGGTGCCTAACTTAAAAGAGCAGGAAGGTGGCTAATTTATAAAGACACATAAGTGCCAATGGAGCTGATTTTTGAAGCAGATAGATGTCTCAAAATGGCCAAAAGTAGTCCATTTGCCAAAAACATTTGTTACGATTTTCAAAAAGATATGAACAGAAAGACATGTTCAAGTCAAAAAAGAAGGATGTTTGTATTTAGACCTGTTTCAATCTCATCCAAGGAACAAAA
Organism: Microcaecilia unicolor; assembly: GCF_901765095.1. Lineage (NCBI taxonomy): Eukaryota > Metazoa > Chordata > Amphibia > Gymnophiona > Siphonopidae > Microcaecilia > Microcaecilia unicolor. The sequence goes on from NW_021963353.1 coordinate 75,067, forward strand.
AGTTACTCTGACTGGCCAGCTGACCACTGGAGGGATTAAGGCTTGACCCCTCCATAATCCCCCAGTTGACACTGACCCCTTCCACTCTCCTAAGAACAGAAACTGAAAGGGGATACCAGGCGCTATAACAGTATCAAGTATTATGGGCAACCAACAAAGCAGCAAGCAGCTCCCAGGAGGAGCAAGTGGTCAGAGCCATAGACTGTGAACAAGGGGATCCGGGTCTAAACCCCACTCTACCTAGCAATTTGTGATGGAAATTATGAGCTCTCTATATACCACAAACTACCTACTGTACCTACATGTAGGAGGTACCTACAGGCTTGAAGGCTATTGTAGTGGTGTACAGTGAGATACACTAGGTTTTATTCTATTTCTAGAGGGCTCACGATACAAAATAAAGGGGTTATGATGGGAATTCTACCTAGGTGCCATTGTTTAAAGTCCACTGCACTGACCATTAGGCTGCACCTCTTATCTTCAGGGACGTCTGTGTGGCCATTTCTCTCAAAATGCCAGGTAGATGTTCTTTTGCCTGATTTTTAGGCATTTTTAAGATGGACATGTTGGTTTAGAAAATGCCTCTTCTTTTTAGATGTCTTCTGTGCAAAAATGACCATCTTCAAAACAGCGACCCAGACATTTTTCCGGTAAGAAAATGGCTCTAAGATAGACTTTTTTGGGATGTAACGAGCGAAACCTCCCAATTTGGACTTGGATGACTTATTGAAACCAGACTGTGAGGAATGCAAAAATACTGTAGTTTTCCAAATAATCTGATCATTTCATAGCCACCAACCTCCCCATCAACTTGAGAAAAAGTGAGATGGAAATCACAGGTCGATAATTAGTAACTAACCCCCCCCCCCCCCCCCCCCGTTTACTAAGCCGCCATTCACAATGAATGGGCTGTGTCAGCATTGCTGTGTTGCTTAGTAAACAGGGCGGTAAATCAGTGGCTTTTTTTTACAATCCTTCACATTTGGGGTAACAACAATTTCCCCCACTCCGCTGGAAAACTCCCCATTCACAATAGTGACTGTATCCAGAAAAATAATAAAGTTCTAAATTGCAAAGTACCTGGCTTTTTAACACATAAAGGGGACAAGTGCCTAAAACACAAAATGAAGTTACATATTTCTTATAAAGAAAACTAACATTAGACCATTCTAATGGAGCAAAATGTGACCAAATTCTGTTTACTAGGACAGGGAAGTACTTAAAAAAGAATTTTAACTGTAAACTCTACTGTCAAACTCATGTCTAACAGAAATAATCTTTGAACTAAAATAATCTGATAGTTGAGAAGCTGAGGGATGTTTATCCTGACTCACATTTGTACAATCACTGGTATCAGTAAGATCAGAGAGAACTTTAAAAGAACTTTACATCCATCTACTTTCCCCCAATTAATTTCAAGTAATATTCCTTTCTTTTAATTTTTAAAGCATATTTATATTCATTATTGGCTGTCCTCAAAACTAATTGAGATTTAATCCAAATGCGTTCCAATTTTCTACACTTATGCTTCAATTCCACTAGTTCATTGTCGAACCATTTGTCAAATGGTATAAAGCTTTAAATTTCAGGATATGGTAGGGGTGTGATAGGAATATCGGCACATACCCAGACGTGGGGTATGGGGGTCAGTGAGGGGATGTTCAGTCTACTTAGCTACTGATAATAAATTGAAGGCTATAAGAGTCCAAGTCTCTAACTATTGGCAGTTGTTTGGTTTGCTGTCTTTGGATTGTACAAATGGGTTGTGAGGAAGGTAGGGGAAGGTTCTTCATAATCGACTTGAGTTTTGTACTTGGAATGTTTCAATTGTTGTGCTTCTAGGATATTTATTGTTGTACCAAGCATTATTTGATTAAACGCAGACTTAATAATAAGGGGGAAGTGGGGGTTGGGACAAATTAAAAGGAAAATGGGCCGACGTAGTTCATGTTTTGCCATTGTATCTTATTTGTTGGTTGTATTTGCCCATTGCCAATAAAAATTGTTTAAAAATAATCTAAACTGGTCAAACTGAATATATTTTTGAATCCTGTTCAACTTTCTCAAACTCAAATATGACACCACCATATTGATCTGTGGTTTCATGAACATACAAACATCAATCTTTCTCCCTCCTTTGCTCTGCTCTTCATTTTCCTCTGGTGATGTCTCACAAATTCCTCTCTCCTTTTTATGCTCTCTCATCCTGTGCCCTCTCCTCTTATCCTTGTGTTCACACTAGCCTTTTCCCCTGTAATTATTTTCTACCCACCTTCTGATTATAACTCCTACCTTGCCTAGCTCACTCTCTCATCCTTCAACCCAATTATTCTCATCCATACTGGCATCTTGTTTATGCCCCCAATCCTCCTTGTTCACTACCTCCCTAGCTGATTCTCACCCTCCCTGATTCATCCAGGTCACGTCCTCGTTGAGCCTCCCTGCTCACCTTGTTCATTCCTTAGCTCCTTTGCTCACTTTGACTCTCAATCCCAAGTGTCCCACTCTCCCTTATATTCTTACCCCTACAGTCCCTTTTGCTCGTGTACCCTATCTCCCCGCCTTGGTTTATTCTTTAGCACTCCCTCTCCAACAGATCATTTTTCCTCAGACTTTAAGTTTTCCCACCCCCATCCCTTTCCCCACGACCTTGCAACCCACCCTCTTAGAGCAGGTGGAAAGCAGTTGCAACACTTTTGTCCTATCCAATATTGTAGCTCCTCCCCTTACCCTTGTTATTCTTGTCAAGTCCTCTTGTTCGCTTTTTGTTCTCTTTTCTTTCTACTTTAGACTGATGCCGCTCTGAAGGTCCTCCCATAAAGTGGGGTAGTAAAACCTTAATAAATTAAGATCTGCAAATGCCTGCTTTCAGCTCCGCTGGTTCACTAAACTTTTACTCTGCAGAGGCCCTGTAAGTCTCCAGAGACCAGCCAGACCCATTTTGTGCAAAACATTTTAGCGAGTCAGTGGAGGAGGAAACGAGCAATCATATAGAAGTGCTGGCACTACTTTCCTCCTACTGTGACAGGATGGTTAAAGAATCCAGGGAAGGGGAAAGAAGATATTTTAACTATACTACCAGCTACAGCTCTGGCTTCATGTAGCCCTAGAGGTCCATCAGGAAACCCCTGTTCTCTTTATGGTTCAATCTACTCCTGGCGCCAAGGTTTGAGGCACTGAAAAGAAGATTCAGGGCATGGGCCCCATCTGTCCACAGGTAACTATGCTTCCTGATCTTTAAGGTTTTCACTATAGTTTTAAAGGTCTCTTCTTACTTATTATGTATAAAATAAGCATGGTACCCTGATTTAACTTAGCAGACTGACTGGCTCAGTGTTAAAACGGGTGTAGTACTCCTCACATTTCATATGATTTCCAGATGGTAGCAGGCTCTGTAATTTTGATCAGTGCTTACACTAAACTTGGCCGATGCCACTGTGTTGTCCTGTTGTTATGGTTGACGTAATAAGTACGGCCCAGGTTGTCTACCTTCTCTTCCCATCCTGGTGGCATTGGTGGCGCTGGCAGCTCTTGCTGACGCTGAGAAGCAGAGTCATTTGCATCAACCACATCCCATACCTGTTTGAAAACAATTAACAAAAATGTATGCATAAATAAAAACATCTGGTTAGATTTTACTTCAAAAATATATAATGTACCAGAAGGAAGCCAAGGTATTCCAACGTTAGTAAGACATATAATTAAATGATCAAGACAGCTATTGTTTGAAAGTAATTTTACCCCTTACAAAAAAAAGAAACAATTGTATGTCCCCTTACTTCTCTTCACCCAAAAAGTAAAATGAGCAAGCAAATTTTAGATAGAAGATGTCAATGAACCGTTGTTGCTTTATATAATACTAGTAAAAAAGGCCCGTTTCAGACAAAAATGAAACGGGCGCTAACAAGGTTTCCCTCGGAGTGTGTATGTTTGAGAGAGAGTGTGTGTGTCAGAGAGAGAATGAGAGAGACAGACAGAGTGTTTGTGTGAGACAGAGAGTGTCTGTGTATGTGTATGACAAAGAGACAGAGTGTGATAGACAGAGAGTGTGTCAGAGAGAGTGTATGTGAGACACAGTGAGTGTGTGCCCCCCTTCTCGCAGGCCCCCCTCCCCCCCCCCCCCACCTCTCTGGTCTCAGGACCCCCTCCCCCACCTCCCTCTCCCCTGCCCCCCCTCCAGCCTTCCATGTCCAGCGACCCTTCCCTCCCCCCCGCGCATCAAATCCCCTCGCCACCCACACCTGCCACTGGTAATGCTGTCCAGCCGCTGCTGCTTCTCCTGTTGAGCAGCAGCAGCCGCTACAAAAAGAAAAAAAGCAATAAATGTTTTTAAACATCAAACGTGGCACCGCAGACAGCCATCAGGCATTGGCTGTCGGCTCTGCAGCCGTTCCTCCTCTCGCCTCTCACGTCGCTGCGCTCCTCCGGGGGGGGGTCTTATTCCAGGGGCAGTGACGTGGAGGCGAGAGGAGGAGCGGCTGCAGAGCTGACAGCCAATGCCTGATGGCTGTCTGCAGTGCCGCGCTTGACGTTTAAAAACATTTATGGCTTTTTTTCTTTTTGTAGCGGCCGCTGCTGCTCAACAGGAGAAGCAGCAGCGGCCGGACAGCGCTACCAGTGGCAGCTGCAGGTGGCGAGGGGGTTGATGTGCTTCGGGGGGGGGGGGGGTATTGATGTGCTTCGGGAGGGGAGGGGGGTGTTTGATGTGCCCGGGGAGGGGTGGGCTTGGGCGATGCACCGAGGGGGTGTTTGAGCGGCGCACTCATAGCTGATTCCCAGGCAGGAGGAGGAGTAGGGAAACACGCGGATCAAGTTGCTCTGCGTGTTTCCCTACTCCTTCCCCTGCCTAGGAATCAGCTGTGAGTGACGTCAGCCTGGCTACGGAGCCTAGCTCAGCAACTCCAGGAGCCACTGACACAGGCAGTCACTCATTAGAATGTTGGTGGTGAGAATTATTATATAGGATAATTATACTGGATTTTTTTAATACTATATACTTCATGCATAGCTATGGCTGATACTTACCTGTTACTCTTAAACTGTATTGTAATAACAGAAGACCCACTAGAAGACCTGGCCTAACCAAGGCTAGGGAGGACAAATGTACCACAGATTCTCCGGCACACAAGGCGGGCCAATAGCCCCTTGAGGCATCCTCCCGCCTAATATCTGAGATCAGTCCCCTCCCTCGGAAGACAGATGATCATGCTGCTTAAACAGATGACAAAAATAACACCGTTGTCACATAGACCAACAACCCTGGCACAGCCACGGCTCCGAGAAGCTGAAACTTGTAGTGCAGCAGACAAAACCACTCCGCTCCTGGACTTTGCACCACCGCTCCAGTTGACGCAGGATCCCTCAGGCCATAAGAGTGGCAGCAGAGAGAGTCTCATCCCCAGGCTGAATCCTGGAAGTCCCTCCTAGAGATTGCAATGAGGAGATGCCGTGACCGGCAGCAAATCCTTCTAAGGAACATGACTGAGGGACTGCACCAAGAGGAGAGATTGCCCCTAGGCTTGCCGTAACCCTGTAGTCAAGATAACCTGTAAATAGCGAAAGATAGGCTTGCCGTAACCCTGCAGTCAACATAACCTGTAAATAGCGAAAGACCTGCGGAAGATCAACAGAGTTCCCGGGATCCGAATGTAACTCCTTGACTTTTCAACTGTTGATCAAAAAGTCAATAGGTTCCCAGATACAAAGAAAATAAGAAACAAACAGCTGAATCCAAAGTGAGGAAACCACTGAAAAGCCAAACACCTCCTCCTAGGCAGGTATCAACTATTCAGAACGCATCAAGAAATCCTGTATCTCTCAGGAAAAGTGCAAACTGGTAGAAAACTTGGCTGATAGCATGAAGATCCAAAGGTTTCGCCTACTGCTCAATCTTCAGCCTGGGGGCCTCCACCTAGAATAGTTTTAGGGGAAGATAGTGAGGGTACTGATGAATAAGGTACTGCTACTGGAAGCAGAACAAGGAAAACAAAAACTGTTGCCCGAGAACCTGGTTTTACTACTGCTCTTTACAGGAATCAGTCAAACTGAATTTGTGAATGCAGCAGCAGAAGTACCAGAAGACAACAGAAGTCCCCCAACGCTGAAAGATGTGTGGTAAAAAAAAATAAAGTAAAGGTCCTGATAGAAAGACCAACAGACAAGGGAAAAGTGACTTAATATTAGATAGGCCACCATCTGCAAATGGCCATCTTTATGAATCTCCTGGAAATGGAGAGGAAATGCTAATGGAGAAAATATTCATGGAGATGAACAGAATTATAAACTATGGTTCTGTCGAGATAATATATGAGCGGAAACCTTCAAATTCAGAATATATAGAACAGCAAAGGGAAGTGCAGAAATTCTCCAAAGCAGCGATGACAGAAGAAACTGTGATTCATCCCAAGTACCTGGTATTACAAACTCCTAACGATGAATGTTGTGCACTCTGGTGCTTTGAAAACAAAGTCTGAGTTTTTACAGATACAGAAAACAAGAGAAAATGAGCTGCCCCCACAGACCTCTGTGAATATATGTTTTCCTTCTACAAATACATCTGCCTCCCCTTGTTCCTTCTCACCCAGTACTCTCTTGCCCTTAATTGTCTTGTCTGTCTGTATTATTTTTAGATTGTAAGCTCTATTGAGCAGGGACTGTCTCTCTATGTCAGGTGTTCAGTGCTGCGTGCGTCTGGTAGCACTATACAAATGTTAATAATAATAATAATAAAAGATGTTATAGTACATAAAACAGTAGCGTCTCGAGACTCTCCACTGGACTACAGGGATTCTAACAACACATCAGATAATTCAATGTGAACCATATTATTGCTCTGTTATGAAGACAGAAATTAGAAAAAAAAAAGTTTAGAAGAAGAAAGTCCTTGAGACCAAGGGGCTCACTACATCTACCACCTGCTGGAGACTGAGAATAATGAGGTTTTAAGGGGCTGAGCATGGGTCTTATAGGCTTGCTCAAGAATCAGTGTTCTCAGTCTCCACCTGCTGGTAGGCGTGCATAACCCATCAGTCATTCTGGGCCGGTTCGAAGGGATGCTAAGGGAAAGCATTTCAATAAGAATTGAACACCAGAACAAGAAGCCCTATCAGTGGTATAATTTAGGATTACATCAAAGAATGAGTAAGGTTTCATGTTGATTGCTTCCCCTTTTCAATTTCTACAACTTATTAGTCTGATTGAGGGATGAGCTTAATTAAAGTTAAAAAAAAATATATATATATATATACATACTTTTTTTTTTAATCTCCAAAATGTGTACACTGTAAACCAGTAACATACACTCACAAATAAGTAGTTCAGGTAGACTGACCTGCTGCTTTAACTGCTACGGCTGAATGCACCACAGGCTGAAATCTCAGTCCCACCAATAAGTTAACTGGACAAATCTCTCTTGTCGTCCTCCTCCTCCACTGCTAACTCCAGGCTTCGCTCCTTTTCTCTCGTGGCACCTTATGCCTGGAATAGACTTCCTGGACCTATACGTCTAGCTCCATCTCTACCTGTTTTCAAATCTATGCTGAAAACCCACCTTTTCACTACTGCTGTTGGCTCCTAGCCACAATTGCCCTCCCCTTGTCCCTTCCTCCCTTCTCACCCATTACTTCCCTTTCCTGTAACTGCCTTATCTGTCTGTATTATTTAGATTGTAAGCTCTTTTGGGTAGGGACTGTCTCTTTGTATCAGGTGTTCAGCGCTGCGTGCGTCTGGTAGCACTATACAAATGCTAATAATAATAATAACTATGAAAATGCAGGTCTGCCATAAAGAAACAGAGGCAAATACATCAAGAGTGCTAGACTGAAAAGGGATACCCAGTGTGTATGGTAATAAGGAGCTGCCAAACAACAAAAGACAAATTGGAAAGACTTTACAAAAGCATTTATCTTACTGAGGTAAATCCAAAGGGATAACTTCCAATGGCAAAGTGGACAAAAATAAAGAGCTGTGCAAACTGGACATAATTGATTATAGGTGAGGGAGAATTCTTGTGAGTCAAAGCAAATGATTAAAGTGAATTTCTGTGGGTTCACGCCATGGCTTAGGCTCTTGTGCCATGGTGTGAGGAATCTAGTTTGAGATCCTCTGTTCATTAGGGCAGGGGTCCTCAAATCCAGTCCGAGGGCCACAACCCAGCCTGGTTTTCAGGATTTCCACAATGAATATGTATGAGATCTATTTGCATTCACTGCTTCCAATGGATTTGAGGACCCCTGCATGGTCTTGGTTTTTACTTGGTTGCAGGGCAGTCAAAGGGTTTGGTTTTCAGGATATCCCTATGTAATGGAGGTACTAGGCATGAAAACCTCCTTCATGCATGTTCATGAGAGATATCCTGAAAACCTACTTTGTTTTATTAATTTATTTTTTTTATCACCTTTTGAAGAATTCACCAAAGGCTGTGTATTGCTAAACAACCTGGGCATGGGCAATAAGCAATTACATAAGTAAAAACACTCAAACAAGAGTACACATGCTACTTCCAATGTCAACACAACACATATTAAAACATCTAAACAGCACATGGGGTAAGCAGAGGTGGAATATAGAGGATAGGTAAGATAGAGAAACAGGTGTTTAGACCGAAGATAAGCATGACTAAGGAAAAACTGCACACGGAGTCATAAAAGGTGATTGTGTTGTAATCAAGCCCTCTTGTACTTAAGTGCAGCTGATGTTACTCACACACACAAGGACTATCTTGAGGACTTGGAGCAAGCTGTTAGGGTCACTCAAAAAGGTGATGCTATGGATGTGGAATGCTTGGAGTCTGAGCAGGAAAGGAAGACAGTGGCCCCTACAATGGCCCCTGATGGCCAATGAGGGTACAAATCAGAAGCTCTGTGTCTCTAGTCAGAAAGGGGTCGCACAACCACCCAGTATGGAGGATGCGAGCTGGTCAAAGATAGAGAAATAAAATGGGAAAACAAAAAAAAAGAAAAGTCTTCACCATTCACCGCTATAACATTCTGTTAAACTAAGCTGAAAACAATTCTCCCTCTTGAACAACTCATTCTCACTCACGGCCTCCTTAATTAAGCTTTCTCCAACTCCTTAACAAAGAATGAATAAAAAGCTTTAGTAAATCATACTCTTAATTTAAAGCTAATGTAACTATCATCAGAGAAAAACCATAAACAGCTTCCAAAGACACATATACAGAGCCCAGTCTAATCTGGAAAAGAGGGTTTGTTCCGTTTCTTTTGTTTGTTTGTTTTTGGCAAGATGATGACTGAAACTGAACCATTTGCAGTAAAACAATTTGCCTTTTAAATCTTTCTTTATTGAAGCATCAAGAGATTACAACTATGAACTCCTAAAAGTCACACCTATATGTAAACGTCCACTTCTCACATTTTCTCCACCCTAAAGATTACTACTATGTTATAACCACTATGCATGTATCTCTTGATGTTCACTCATGACTCGAAAGGCAAGCAAACATGGAAGGCATGCCCCCTAAAATGACCAGGGGTACTGGGACTTTACTGTACTCATCGACTCAGTATGGCAAAAATCTGTGTTTATCCAAAGCCCAAGTAAAATCTGTAGATAACGATTATTATTATTTCACTATTATTCAGTAGAAGTATTTATTCCTTACCTCACTTTCTTCTCTTTGTTCACCATTTTCTTCCTCTTGCCCTCCATTCTTTGGCATGTAGGCCATCTTCAATCGCAAGAAACCCTTTACCCGAGATTTATGGCTATAATTTGGAAGAAAAGTTTAGAGCAGAGTTAGAAAAGGCCATCTAACCATGATATGTTTTTCTAGAAGAGCAATGAAAGACATATATTCAAAATAATTTTCAATAAGCATCATTTGTCACTCACCTTCTGGGTCTAAGTAAAAAATCTTTAAACGTGTATGGTCTTCCATGGTGGGTCTTCTGTCTGTTGACAGGAAAAATAAACAGGTTTTTTTTTCAAAATTAAGAAGGTAGGTGTCATTTACAAAAACCTGATCCCTCAGCAGCAGGATCTGCTGCTCTCCGCTGTTCTATGAGGCTTATTTGTTTTTGCCAGTGCTTATTGTTGTTCTATACAGATCCCTCCCCCACATGTGTCATTTGTTAGTTTGTTAGCTTTTGTCTTTTTAAACTTTCCAGTTTTATATTATGGTTGTACACCACCATGATGTTTGGTTTCAAATGGGGAAGGAGAGAGAGAAAGCGAGAAGAAGAAAAAAAAAACAGAGAAAGAAAGAGAGAGTTAGACATCAAAAGCTCAAAGTATGAAGGAAATTTACATATTTAAATTTTTTTAATCTCAGTTACACCATTACATTAAAAAGATCTTATAACTGACAGTTACTATTTAGGTTCAAAGCGACTAACAATAAGAGCATCTTGGCAGTAACTAGGAATTATATCAAAAATAAAAATGATTATAAAATCAGCATAACAACAATTAAAAGACGCCGACTAATATGACATCAGATACCCTAAGATCATACAGGCCCAAAACATATTTCTAAACAAAAAAAATGTTCAATAGTTTTTTTTAAGTAAATATAATCTGTAGTTTCCCTAATAGAGGAAGGAAGAGCATTCTAGATTAGTACCTGATAGGTTAAAGAATTGCCTAACAATGTATGAGATTTTATGGATTTCAGTGATGGAAATTCCAGTAGTTTCTCTCTCTTATTCCCTTAAGGATAATCCTTACAACAGTTGGAAATGATCTGCCATATATGTAGGTAAATCTCCATATAAAAATTTATAGGCAAGAACACAAACTTTAAAAGGTAACTTTGCTTCTTATCAGTAGGGGAGTTATTGAATCATATTTATATGTAGAATAACCAATCTGGCTGCTGAATTTTGAACCACTGAAGTCGAGATTTCTGAGACTTGGTACAACCTAAGAAAATAAAGTCCAACTGTAAAAGGACTAAAGGGTCCTTTTACTAAGCAGTGGTAAAAAGGGCAAGTTTAGCAGAGGGGGTCTTTTTGCTGTATGCTGAGGCCTTTTTACTATAGCGGGTACAAAGGCCGAAAAAAAGACATGGCCATGTGGTAAGATTACTCTTACTGCGTGGCCATGTATTTATTTATTTGTAGCACTTGTATCCCACATTTTCCCACCAACTCGCAGGCTCATTGTGGCTTGCATTTGCCGTAATGGCGGTTGCCATTTCCGGGTAATAGAATTACAAATGGTATTGCATTAAGGTGCATACATACATGGTAACATACATGGAACATGACATATATGGAACAGATCATGGTGTATATATATATATATATATATATATATATATATATATATATATACACCATGTGCATACATCCATGGTAAAGAAAAATAAATTATGGTATTGCATGAAGGTTGCCGAGAATAATTGGATTGTAACATACATTAGGTCATCGATTATAGAGAGTTGGATTATAGAGATTGGATTGTAGCATACATTAGGTCATCGATTATAGAGAGTCCCTATTCAGTATAAGGTTGAAGTGTAATGCGTGATCATGAATATCAAAGAGGTTAATCAGGTCATGAAGTAAAAGATCAGTTATGTATAGATCGTGTGTAGCGTAGTGTGTAGTCCTGCACTATTTGGAAATTAAATATGCTCGTGACGGACTATTGCTCTACTATTTGATGTGAGTGGCGATCCTGAAAGCTATTGGTACCAGCATGGTTTCAGCAATAATGATACAGATGAGGAATACAATGAGTGATTTTATGAGGGTGCTTATGTCGTAGTAACAACAGGCATCTATTTCATACTTATTTTATAAATGCAACCTAAGCAAATATGTGCCTTTTCAAAATAAACACCCAGAGCCTGCCCTAACAGCATGCATATTCTCACACACAATTTACACCTCCTCAGAAGATGTAAATATTGTATATTTTTGTGGGGGGTCATTTTGTCAAGCCTGTTCTGGGTGTATTTTCCCACATGGAAAAGGGTTTTTATAAACTTGCACAACTGTATATGCAACCTACTACTTATTCTAAGGATCCACTACCTTCTAAATGGTTAACTGAACCAGTGTTGAGACTTTTTTTTACCTTATATTCTTCCAATGATTAATTACCAGCCTTTGTATCAGAGTTGCACCCAGTAGTTGGAAATATGCCATCATCTGTCCTGTTCTTAACCAGCTTTCACTTGATGTCACAGTTTTGGCTATTATAGGCCAATGTAAAATCTTCCATATAGTGCAAAAAAAAGTAATTTTTCTTTGCAGTTTCTTTGACAAAGTTAATGCATTACACCCATGGCAATTTGGATTTAGGCCAGGAATAGCATGGAAACTGTCCTGATGTAAATGTCCTTGATGCTGGTAGGATTGATATTTTAACTTCCTTAGACTTCACCGCTGCTTTTGATGCATTGATCATTATCTCGCCTTAACCAATTTGGATATGAGCAATCAATTTCTAGATGGTTTTTCTTTATTTCTGCTTAATAAATTATTTTCTGTGTTCATCAATTCAAATTGTTTGGCTTTCTTTCCCTCCTTTGCGGGATACCACAGGGGTCTACACTGGCCCCAGGTTTTAAACATTTTTCTGAGCTCATTGGCAGAACTTATCAATAATTTGGGCTTCTGTTTCTACATGTAGCTGATGATGTACAGCTTCTTGCTTTGTTGATCACATGGTATTTGACTTAAGTCCTCTGAATAGCTGCCTCAAGCGGTTACACACTGGTTAGCCTCCAAATGGCTTATATTAAACGTGGCAAAAAAAAACCCAGATGTTATATGGGCCAAATACAGATTGCTTTGTCCCTCAACTACACCGAGGATTTCCATGTGTTCTGGTTGATTCCATTAAAAAGTCCAGATATTATTGATTACAAGCTGAATTTCATTGACTAGTTAGTGGTGCAAAATTAATTTTTTGCTCTTCAATGCCTGAACTCCATTGCATATCTCTGGACTTTTCAGCCTTACACTCATTAATGTATGCTTTTGCCAATCTAGATTACTACAGTGCTGTCTATAGCGGTGTTAGACCATCTGAATTGACTCCAATGCATCCAGAACACTGACATTAGATTTCTTCACAGGGCAACAAAATTCAGTCACGTACGTGCCCAAGCACACTGGCTTAGAGTTGTGTTTAGGGTTAGATTCAAAATTTGACTGTAGGTCCATAAGCATTCCATAGATTAGTGATTCCCAAACTTGGTCCTGGAGGCACCCCAGCCAGTCATGTTTCAGGATATCCACAATGACGTATGAGGAGAGACTTGCTGACCTGAACATGTACACCCTGGAGGAACGGAAGAAACAGGGGTGATATGATACAGACGTTTGGAGATAGGAAGGCGGTAGAACCAGAGGACATGAAATGAGATTGAAGAGGGGCAGACTCAAGAAAAATGTCAGGAAGTATTTTTCCACGGAGAGTGTTGGATACTTGGAATTCCCTCCTGCGGGAGGTGGTGGAGATGAAAACGGTAACGGAATTCAAACATGCGTGGGATAAACATAAAGGAATCCTGTTTCAGAAGAATGGATCCTCAGAAGCTTAGCAGAGATTGGGTGGCAGAGCCGGTGGTGGAGCGGGACTGGTGCTGGGCAGATTTCTACGGACTGTGCCTGATAATGGCAGATATAAATCAAGGTAAGGTATACACAAAAAGTAGCACATATCAGTTTATCTGTTGGGCAGACTGGATGGACCGTACAGGTCTTTTTCTGCCGTCATCTACTATGTTACTATGGCTGGGGTGCCTCCAGGACCAGGTTTGGGAACCACTGCCATAGAGGGTTTCCATTCCCTTCGCTTCAATATTTGTCCCATATAAGCGAGCTTGTTTACTGCACTCAAAATGAGAACTTCCTTACCTTTCCCACTGTAATTTGTGCATATTTAGATAACATAAGACATATCACACACAAATTTACACCTCCTCTTAAGTTCTTAATGTAGTGTATACTTAACCACTGGCAAACGAAATTTGATCATGTTACCTTGCTTCTAAAAGCGGAACATTGGCTACCCATACAACTCTTTTTTATTTATAAAATTCTGAAACGGTAGATAATATTTATCACTCAGGTCATCCTTAAGTACATAAGTACTGCCACAATGGGACAGACCAAGGTCCATCAAGCCCAGGCATCCCGTTTCCAATTATGATTCCCTATTCTGACTCGCATGACTTTGTTTTTCTGCAACAGAATCGTCTTATTCTCCCCTCTTTCTGCCCAGATTTTCCTTGACACTTTCCAGGATTCAACCTTTAGTGTCACTGGCCCCTATGTGGTGGAACTTCCCTCCCATCCCACCTAGAAATGATGTCTTCCCGTCAATAGTTTTAAAATATCCCTTAAGATCTATTTTTTCACAAGGCTTTTGAGATCCAGTGGCACCCCACTTGGAAAGGGAGGCAGGCAGTTGCCGGTGTGTTGAGTATGCCAAAGACACATGCAGAACCTTCTGTATGTTCTCTTATCCTTCTTCAGCAATACGTAATTTTATTCTCCTCTATGGTTTACTAGTTCTTATCTGTATTATATGATTGTTCTTAATGTAATCGCCCCTGATGGCTCGTCTAAAAGGTGGTATATCAAATAAAAAAAACTTGAAAATTATGTCATTTGATGTTTTTCATATTAATGTTACCCACTAGTTTAATTTTAAACCATTTCGCTGGCAGTATTGTTGTTAAGTGCCGTGAGTCATTGTCCATTCATGGCGAATCTGTAGATAGTTGTCCTGAACTGTGTTTGGTGTTCACTCAGGCAGATATTTGTATCTGCTACACCATGAAATGGATAAATATGCTCTTAAAAAAGTAGGTGCACAGAAGGAGTGACTTAATGTTCTGCCATTTGTGAGTAGGCATACCCAGGAGCGTAGTCTGGGTAGAACAGAGACAGATTTCCACAAGATACATGTATTTTATAAACTATGCAAATATAGGGCCAGATTCTATACAAGGCGCCATAAAAAATCCTCAAGGTGAACATTTCTACCTAAACGTATTCTACAAGTGGTGCCTAGATTTAGGTACAGTATATAGAATACGCTTAGTTATAATCCCAGCGCCTAAACTATGAACCTCCATTTACACCAACGAAAAAGTGGAGTAAAATCCCTGCACATAAATTTACACGTACTGGGCTATTCTATCACTATATGGCGTGAATTTTGGAGCACCCATTTCCCACAAATGTGCCCCTTTTGAATTGCAGCATTAGAATTTAGGGGCGTTCAGTACAGAATAACCTTAGCGAGTTGTTCGTGTAAATTCTAATTACTACCAATTAGTGCTTATTATTGCTTAAGTGCTGTTATCAACACTGCTTAGCTTGTTAAGCAATAAGTTACACACGCTGCTATAGATATGCTTGGATTTCAGTGCAGATCTCTAGGCGCACTATATAGAATCCAGGGGATAAGTACAATATATGCACATATTTACAGCTTTTTCAGAGCATGTATAATTTGTATATGTGCATATGAGGGCTGTTCTATCACGGAAAGTCAGGTAGGCCCTATGTTGCCTTTATTTTAAAAAAGGCTTGCAAAGGACTCATTATGTTTTCTCACATATGCTCTAATAATAAATTCACCCCCATGCATGTACATTCTAAAGTACTGTGTACATTGCAACTCCACTCTGCTTTGTCCAAAGTATGGCCTCCAAGAAATACCGATGCATGGTGTATGTATCATCCTTCTGGTATATGTACTTATATGCAATACAGGGGGGAATAAGTATTTGATCCCTTGCTGATTTTGTAAGTTTGCCCACTGACAAAGACATGAGCAGCCCATAATTGAAGGGTAGGTTATTGGTAACAGTGAGAGATAGCACATCACAAATTAAATCCAGGAAAATCACATTGTGGAAAGTATATGAATTTATTTGCATTCTGCAGAGGGAAATAAGTATTTAATCCCTCTGGCAAACAAGAACCCTAATACTTGGTGGCAAAACCCTTGTTGGCAAGCACAGCGGTCAGACGTCTTCTGTAGTTGATGATGAGGTTTGCACACATGCAGGAGGAATTTTGGTCCACTCCTCTTTGCAGATCATCTCGAAATCATTAAGAGTTCTGGGCTGTCGCTTGGCAACTCGCAGCTTCAGCTTCCCTCCATAAGTTTTTTCAATGGGATTAAGGTCTGGTGACTGGCTAGCCACTCCATGACCCTAATGTGCTTCTTCCTGAGCCACTCCTTTGTTGCCTTGGCTGTATGTTTTGGTCATTGTCGTGCTGGAAGACCCAGCCACGACCCATTTTTAAGGCCCTGGCGGAGGGAAGGAGGTTGTCACTCCAGAATTGTACGGTACATGGCCCATCCATTCTCCCATTGATGCGGTGAAGTAGTCCTGTGCCCTTAGCAGAGAAACACCCCCAAAACATAACATTTCACCCTCCATGCTTGACAGTGGGGACGGTGTTCTTTGGGTCATAGGCAGCATTTCTCTTCCCTCCAAACACGGCGAGTTGAGTTCATGCCAAAGAGCTCAATTTTTGTCTCATCTGACCACAGCACCTTCTCCCAATCACTCTCGGCATCATCCAGGTGTTCACTGGCAACTTCAGACGGGCCGTCACATGTGCCTTCCGGAGCAGGGGTGACCTTGCGGGCACTGCAGGATTGCAATCCGTTATGTCGTAATGTGTTACCAATGGTTTTCGTGGTGACAGTGGGTCCCAGCTGCCTTGAGATCATTGACAAGTTCCCCCTTGTAGTTGTAGGCTGATTTCTAACCTTCCTCATGATCAAGGATACCCCAACGAGGTGAGATTTTGCGTGGAGCCCAGATCTTTGTCGATTGACAGTCATTTTGTACTTCTTCCATTTCTACTATGGCACCAACAGTTGTCTCCTTCTCGCCCAGCGTCTTACTGATGGTTTTGTAGCCCATTCCAGCCTTGTGCAGGTGTATGATCTTGTCCCTGACATCCTTAGACAGCTCCTGCTCTTGGCCATTTTGTAGAGGTTAGAGTCTGACTGATTCACTGAGTCTGTGGACAGGTGTCTTTCATACAGGTGACCATTGCCGACAGCTGTCGTCATGCAGGTACCGAGTTGATTTGGAGCATCTACCTGGTCTGTAGGGCCAGATCTCTTACTGGTTGGTGGGGGATCAAATACTTATTTCCTCTGCGAATGCAAATAAATTCATATACTTTCCACAATGTGATTTTCCGGATTTAATTTGTGATGTGCTATCTCCCGGTTACCAATAACCTACCTTCAATTATGGGCTGCTCATGTCTTTGTCAGTGGGCAAACTTAACAAAATCAAGCAAGGGATCAATACTTATTTCCCCCACTGTATATGGCTGCACAATTTTATTAACATCAGAAATAATGGCTATAAAGACTTTATAATTATGTAAATACCATAATTATTCTAGGGCAAGATACTTAACCCTCCATTTCCTCAGGTACAACGTAGGGGCCCTTTTACTAAGCGGAGTTGATGCTAACATGTGCCTAACACAGCTAAAATGGCACACTGCAGGATGAACTCAGGCAATCCTATGGTAAGTGTCATTTTAGCACACACTAATCCACACACTAAAAATTGTCAATACTTTTTGGGAGGGGGCATGTTAAGGTGTTCTTGCTCTAATCAGTTAGTGCAGCGCCATTACCGCGCTCTAACTGGTTAGTGCAGGACTACCATATGAGTCTTACCACCTACAAAATGGGTGGCGATAAGTGCTCATGCAGTAATTTTTATTGATGACCACAACATTAGCACATGGCCATTATACAAAAAAATGGAAAATCAGCCATTTTACGGCTACAGAACAATGGATTTATTGTATGTGGGAAAACCCTCACAAAAGCGCAACTAAGGCCACTTTTTGCTGCACCTTAGTACAAAGACCCCTTAGATTATAAGACTTCTGTGAACAGGGAAATACTTAAGTACCTGAATGTAATCCACATTGAGTACAAGTGAAAAAGGACCGAGCTAAATCCAAAATCTCTTCACTTTTCCTTCCAGCTCTATGTAGTTCTTAGAGACCAGGGGGACACCTCAATGAAATTACATGGAATACTTTTAAAACAAATGGGAAGAAAATATTTTTTCACTCAAAGAATAGTCACTGCTGGAGGATGTGTACAGCGGTTATAGCCTATCTGGGGGTTTATATATGATTCCCAGAGGCACCAGCCAGAGGTGGTAGTGAGCAATGGAGGCTTTGGGCAATAGGAAGAATCAAGTATTGATGCTCGGAGAGTTTGAAGAGTGAGAACTGGGGGCTGTATGGTAGAGTGTGCCATAGCACCCTGTGCAAGCACTAAAAAGAAAACACTTTCTATGGCAGTCCAGGTGAGATGGGCCAGGTTCCCAGTCCCCCACAGAACTGTAGTTGGTAAAAAGGTTTTAGAACACAGATCTACACTTAGGCCATTAAAAAGACCTACCAATTCAGTGCAAATGTTAAATATCCGTTATTTGATTTTAGTATACCAAAATAAGCGGTTCATACAAAGGAAAATGATATGACTTGTTCACAAAAATGAACTCCAATATTTATCTGTAAAAATGGTGAGTCTAACATTTTCCACCGAGTTTCTTTTGTTTTTTTGTTCTGGAATTAAATGAGATATACAATTCCTGGAAAAAATAAACTACCATAAAAAATGAAAATGAAGGTCATAGACTAGCATTACATGGAATCATGAGCATTTCTAGTTTATCTGAATGAAGAGTGGTTCTTACACTGAATATTACACTTCTATTTCCAAGTACACACTATTATAGGCTATAAATAAAGTAAGAGGATTTGTTGCTGGTAGATCAGAACTGGAAGTGGAAAGTCCAGAGTCTGTTGCTGAGTGCACTTGTTTATGATTACAACATGTATTTAATTTATTTAAATTTGATATTTAGCTGTTCTCCCAGTAAAGCTAAAAACAGGTTACAGAAAAAAAACATACAAAATCAAATAAAACAAATAAATAAAAATCAACATCCAAAAAGCGAACAGAAACAGATAATTAGAATTCTTACAATTTTCAGTTAAAACAGTAATGTTTTAACAGCTTTCCTGAACCCCAGCAGATTAATCAATACATCTACAAAAAGAAGGGATTTTATTCTAGGAGAAACAATAAAACAATATGCACAAGAAAGTGATCATTCAAAGTGCAATGATCTAGCTGGAGGAATATGAAAAATCTCTCACCTTGTGAACACAAGGGACGAATAGGTATACAAGTCGAAACCTTATTCAAAACATATCAAGGAGCAACCCCATGGAAAACCTTAAACGCAAGAACCAATAATTTAAAAAGGCAAGGGGTCCTGTTTACTAAGCCGTTCTACAGGCATGCTAGGGTTTTTACTGCACACTAACCATGTAGATGCCCATAATATTCCTATGGGTGTCTACACAGTTAGCATGTGCTAGTTTTAGCATGTGCTAAAAACGCTAGCGCACCTTAGTAAACGGCCCCAGGTTTCTCAACAGGCAGTGATAAGAGTACCATGTATTGTTCCAAAACCATTACCCCCTTTATAGCCATGCGCTATGATGAAATACTGAAATGTTCCGTGAATAACTGCACTTAGATAAGAAGCATTACCGAAACTAGGAGTGGGTGAGAGGAGCAGCCACACAGGGAGCAACAAAGCAAAATTTCAAGTGTAGGCCGACAGCAGATGAAAAACTAGGAAGCAACCGCTCCTCCCTACTCAAAACTGTGAGATGAAGAAAGAAGTGTGCATAATGAGTGAAGATCAGCGTGGAGGGAGAAAAGTCAGCAACTCTCCGTCCCTTCCAAGTGCCCAGTTTCTTAAGATTAATAAATAAAACCTAGAAGCATATGTCTTGATATAACACCATATTTGTTTACCTTGGATGGAATGAATTTGAAACTCCAGCACTAACATGCCACGTTGCATCCTAACATCTATTGCCTTTAAGTGGCAGCAAACCCAACATTATTAACTAAGGGGAAGCAGCATCTGTTTATAGCCTTCATGATACACTAAGGCCTCCACGTCAGTACTCACTTAATATAATATTTGTCTGGGCTCAGGAAGTTACCTCTGTCACATGGCATAGATTTGGAGTCTTGCTTCATTAGTTAGTCTGATCACAGAATCCAAATGCCCCTGTGACATGGCAGCAGGCATTTTACCTGGCAGTCACTGTGCGCCTTATCACTATAAAATTTAAAGTGAATTTCTAGTGCTTAAATATGATTGTTTTGGCTCTTGCAGTGCTCTGTACGTATGTCAGGGCGTCCGCTACCGCTGGGATGGACTCTGCTAAACTGAACAAAGCAACTGGCTCATAATTTGGGGGGGATAGCGTGATCTCAACGCCAACACATTTTTTGTATAGATAAGTGCACTTTTAGACATCAAACATATAAAGGGCGAGTGACTGTACTCATTCGCAAATGCGCAGTAGAGACTCTCTGCCCCGCCCCCGCTTCAATACGGGGGCGGGACAGAGAGGGAAGTCTCTACTGGCATGCTGCAGATGTCGGAACCTCTCCCCCTCCCGGAGTTGCCGCCCCCCTCCACCCGGCCCGAGCAGCACTGTAAACTTACATCAGCACGCAGCAGCAGGCACATCAGCAAAGCTGCCGTCGGGCTTCCTTCTCTGCCTTTGTCCCGCCTCGCCAACGTTACGTCACACGAGGGCGGGACACAGGCAGAGAAGGAAGCCCGCCCCGACGGCAGCTTTGCTGATGTGTCTGCTGCTGCGTGCTGATGTAAGTTTACAGTGCTGCTCGGGCCGGGTGGAGGGGCGGCTGCAGTGACTCTAGGGGGGGGGGAGGGGGGCTAGGAAACCCCCCCATTCCAAAAGTAGCCCGTTTTCATGGGCTCAACGGCTAGTTTTATATATTTTATCAAATGTCACTGAGGTTTGAAGCATATTATTTACAGTCTCATGATGTGCATATCTTGCAAGTGCAATGATTAAAATTGATGACTGAGTGCCAAGAGACCTTCAGGGGTCTTTTTTTTTTTTTTTACTAAGGTGTGCTAAAAAAAAAAAAGGGCTGCATTAGTGTAGGCGTGCGTTTTGGTTGCACACAAATCCATTTTTCAGCACGAATGTAAAGCCTTTTAATTTTTGACAAAAATGGACGTGCGTCAAAATAAAAATTGGTGCGCATCCATTTTGGGTCTGAGACCTTACCGCTAGCCATTGACTAAGTGGTAAGGTCTCATGCGTTAATCGTGTGGTAATTGTATAAGCACGTAGAATGACAATTACCCCCCGGTTTCTGCAGCATACCAGAAAATAAAAATTATTATCTGCGGAAGCGCATCAAAAATGAAATTACTGCAAGGGCCGTGCGGTAGCTGGGCGGTAACTCCAAACTGACATGTGATGGGCGTGCGTAGGTGCCTATGCGGCTTAGTAAAAGGGCCTCTCAGTGACTCTATGACAGTTTCTCGATTCATTGATAAATGATTTTCTGCATATTATCTTTAGAGATGCACAAATTCCACAATTGGTATTGATTATAATATTTTTTGATTGATTAACTGATGGGATGAAGGCAGAAGTGTGGTACAGCGCAGTAGCTACAGAAGCCATTTTTTAAGCAGATCAGTCTAAAAACATAGTTGCCCAACAAATTTTATTTTTCATTTTACGTTAAAGAAAATGTCAAAACTGTGTCAACACATATTTTGAATGAACGAGTGTTGTGAAGGAATGTTGGAGGGCTTTCTATTTGTACTGTTTTTGAGGAGTAGAATTATGATGGAATTATGATAGTTAAAGTAAGTACTCAAGTCTGGTAATATCAAACTAAATCACCTAATGGGATGCTCTAACTTTACCATCATAGAGACAATTTATACAGTGATCCTGCACCACTGCATGTACCTGTAATAGAGATATTAACTTGACAATGCTTATATTCATAATAATAATCCTATGTCAATTCCATTCTAGCTTTTTTATATCAGTATCCAAGTGCATAGAACACAGCACAAGACACTGCAGTCAATTCATAAGCATCAGTTGACGATCTTAGGATCTTATGGCATTGTGTGGGGAGCTCATAATATGCAACATGGAGGGCCCTTTTACTAAGCCATGTGCCAATTTGGAACTACCACTCAGCTACCTCATGGCCCGGGTGATAATTTCATTTTTTACGTGGACCCACTATGCGCCCAAGAAACTTTCTGGTGCGTGGCACTAACCAGGCACATGTGCTGTTGATTACCACCTGGTTAACACACGAGACCTTACCGCTAAGTTAATGGATGGCAGTAAGGTCTTAGGCCCAAAAGGAACGCGCGCCAATTTTTTTTGCCGCATGTCAATTTTTGGCCAACAAAAAGGGGCTTTTTAGTAGGCGCGCTAAAAAATGGACCTGTACACGTCCAATACATGCATCTACAACAGTGCAGGCCATTTTTTAGCGCACTTTAGTAAAAGGACCTCATAGTAATATAGTAGACAGCAGCAGATAAAAACCAGTATGGTCCATGCAGTCTGCCCAACAAGATAAACTACATATGGTATGAAGTGATACATTATATGTATACCTGATCTTAATTTAGCCTTGCCTTTTTAGGGCATAGACCATAGAAAGGACTAGTCAGCCAATTCTTCAGTGGTTATGTAAACTGGTTTGTTACTTTCAGAATATAACTTTAGGAGACCTGTGTGATTTGGAACTGAATTACTACTCAGTTTTATGCAGCATATCAAGAATAAATAACCTAACCTAAACCACCATGCCAAACACTTGGATTATGGATTTTAGATTTGATTAACTTTCCAAGTCAGATTGAGATAGGTTACATACAGATAGAATATTTCCCTGTCCCAGAGTGTTAGCAGTCTAATAGCTTCATCTACAAACCTGCATTAGCACAATCCCTTTATTTTCAATGAGACCTATTTAGTAACAATGGGGTCCTTTTAATAAAGTGCAGTAGAATATCTGGGTTTAGCGCATTCTAATGCTGGGCTTTACTGTGTGCTAAACCCAGATTAAACATGGCAGTTTGCAGGCCCTTATTTTTATTTATTTAATATTTTTTCAGGTCATATGCTAATGTGACCATAAATTGTTACCTTTTGTGTCTAGCATTCCATTTATTTATAATATGTAATTACTCAATCCTCATTTATTTGTTACTAGCTGTTAAGCCCATAAAACGGGTGAGTATTGCAGCCCTCCTCTCTCCCCGGCCTCACCCCATCCACCGATCCTCCCACCCCCCATATCCAGCAACCCTCTCTGCCCTGCTCTCACCCCATGTTCAGCAACCATGCCCTCTCCCCCCTGCCCTCCCTCCATGTCCAGCTACTCTCCTCGCCGCCACTCCCCCCCCCTCCATGCTGGTCCCCCTGCAGTGACCTGACAGCGCCTCTCACCTCCGTGTGAAAGTGCTACTGGCAGCAGCAGATCACTTTGCTGCTGCCTGCAGCGCTTCCACACAGAGGAGAGAGGCACTGTCAGGTCAGTGCAGGGGGCCCAATATGGAGGGGGGGGGGGGGGGGGCGGCGGCGGGGGGGGGGGGTGGAGGTTGGTTCGCGCGATGTTCGTTTCCAAGCGGCGGCGTCCGACAGTTCGACTCCGTTTCCCTCTCTGTTCCGCCCTCTGACATCATGACGTCTTGACGTGAGGGCGGGACAGAGGGAAGTCTGTACTGTGCATTTGCAGGTGAGTCGGTCACTTGCCGTTTATATGTTTGATTACTACTTAATGAATAATATCCCGCATCACTTTTTGTACTCTTAATCACAATAATTGTTACCCACATTGAACCTGATCTATTGGGATAATGTGGGATACAAATTAAATAAATAAAATAAATAAATAAATAAATATCAGTGTGTAGTACCTGCAACATTGTGCTAAATGCTCCTTTGTTAACCCTGCTTTATCCAGTTAGTGTGTGCAAACCCTAATGTGCTGGCGGGACAATATGGGAACACCCACTCTCCGCCCATAATACTCCCCCTCCTATAAATACCTTCAAAAAATACGTAACACGTGGAATACTGTGTGTTAACAGGCAAAATACCACAAAACGTTTTAAGTGCGTTGGCACTCGCTAACTGCGCATTAGCCCCCTAATTCTATAAAAGTTGCCAAAAATTGTGCACGCAAATTTGGACGCACACCCAATTTGTGCACACAATTTAACTGAATGAGCCAATTACTGGTGCTAATTGCAATCATATTTATACACAAATTCAGGCACGTGATCGGTGCCTACATTTTATGCGCTCCCAGAAAAGAGGGTGCAAAAATGGAAAGGACAGGGGTGTTTTGGGGTGGAGCATGGGTATGGATTCAATTTTTGAATGCAATTATAGAATAAGGAGATTCTGCGTGAAATTTAGGCAGGGGGCATTTGCTCCACAATTTTGTCACTGCAAATGGATGCTAAATTTACACACAAGACTTCTATAAACCAGGCATAGCTTATAGAATAGTGCTTAAGCAGGGTTTTTTTTCTCATGCCGTTTTTTCAAGCTCGATTTATAGAATTCACTCCTAAGGGCTTAACTCTCTTTAGTAAAAGGGCCCTTATACACATCAACTTGTGCTAATGCATGTTAATAAATGGGACCTAAATTAATAAATGAGACCTAAATTAATATGTAAGTCAAAGGAGGTTGAAATGACTTGCCCAAGGTCATATGGACCATCAGCAAGATTTGAATCCCAGTGGCCCACTGTTTTAATCTCTAATCACCATTTAATAGAGTCAAGTTTCATGCGCAGAAATTTTTGTGAGGCTAATATTTATCTGTAGAATAAACCTGCTCAGATGTGTACTGGTACTTGCACAGTGAAGACGCCTTACTGCAGAACCTTTGTGCATGCATCCTGATTAGCATGCAGATTCTGTACACTTTGAATTTACATCTCATTTGTTTACTGCATCACTGAAGAATATTTCTGGTTAATCTCGCGGTAGAAGCTGTGCACTCAGTCATTTCTGAGCAGCTCTACTACATGGTTTCTGCATTGTCGTTTAAGTCCTGCATGCCACTAAGGACTAAATCTAAAATGACTCTCCCTCTTGTCGTTTCTGAACAAGCCTATAACTTATTTCATCTTGGAACTTTACCTCCCTAGCATTTCATGATCTGATATTTATCCAGTCAACACTGGTGATAACTGAAATCACTCGTGGGAGTTGCTAATTTGATGGTTTACCTAATTTCTGCTGACATTTCGTTTATTCTGGCCAGATGTAGTATTATGCCTGCAAAGTATTCTCTTTCCCTTCACAAATATTTTCTATCCATAATGTATTCCGCATTGGGTGAATCAGATTGGAGGAAGGGGTGGTAAGAGTGTTCTGCAGGAAACAGCCTGCAATCATATATAATTTGTATCCTGGTATCAGTGTCCCACTGGGTGTCCTCCTTCCAACAGATTCCTGAGATGCTTGTTCTCTCTCTTCCTTTACTGCTATACATTCTAACACTCCCATTTTATTTTTAAGACTTCTAGCATTTGTATACAGATATTTCAAACCATTTTTTGTTTTAATCTACAACCTGCTTAGTGGTCAACAGGAACTTACAATATTACTCTTTTTGCTCTTCCCTTAACAGCATCTGGCTTACCTTTGATTTATTGCAACGTCTCTATCAGGATACCTTAACATCCCTGTTTTGATAGCATGCATCGAAGATTCCTTAGTCAAACCATGTGGCCCTGAGTGACCGTCGGCTTTCCCCCAAGGTTCTCGTTTAAAAGCTGCTATATCTACTTTCTGAAGGACAGTGCCAGCCATAGGTGGTCGGTGACTCAACTGTTTGGGGAGGCTAAAGTGGGTGGGGCTAGGGTCAGGGTATGGGACAGAATGGAGCAGAACAGAGCAAGTTAAAATCCATGCCGGGGGGGGGGGGGGCAACACCTATGTCACCAGTCAAAGGATAGTGGAGCACTTTTGAACACTGCAAAGAAGGAATCCTTCACTGTGTGGCTCTGCTGCAGATGTATCAACTGTACCTTTGCAATATGCACACTGAATATACTCCAATAATTATATGCCAAAAAAATAAATACAATGAACCAAAATAATGCAACATATTAAACAGGACAATATTTGCAGTATTCTGGAAATATATACAAGTATTTAGCACAGATTTGTAAGTCCTTCAGAGACAGGAAAATACCTACTGCATCTTAATATAACTCTCACTGAGCTACAATTGGAAAAGGGCATGCACTAAATTCAAATCCAAAATCCAGTACCAGGCATACTGTGAAGTAATACAAAAACCCTACAAAATCACTGAGGGCCTATAAAACAATTCTACCATACTATAACATTAGCCTCCAGGAGTCACACAAGGTCCTTCCTAGAAAAATCAACACCGTAAACTGCAGTGGGCAGAAGATCATCAATATACCTATTGAAAATCTAAACAAACTGGATTAGTATAGATCAGTACTACACAGACACTCGATGCTAACAGAATACCGGGCCTTTTTCACACATGATCACAGGTAGACCCTCATCAAGTATAGAATAAGTAACCACAAACTAAAAATAGAAATAGGTAGACAAATATTAAACTGAACCCCAAGTCATCATACTCTGCAAACAATGCAAAACCAAAGAAATAGAACAGTGACATGTCCCTTTGTACCGTGCAAAATCTAGACAGCAGATGTAAATTTCAAAAACTGACAAATTTCAATTGCTACATTAAAAATTAGGCAGTCACAAAAGAGAGGGTAATACAGTATACACCACAGACCAAAAAAAGCAGCACTGGGCCTTCAAGATAGAGATAATAGCCGCCCTTTATTCTGAAAAGGGTCTCTTTCAGAATAAAGGACGGCTATTATCTCTATCTTGAAGGCCCAGTGTTGCTTTTTTTGGTCTGTGCTACATTAAAAATTAGCAAATAAAACAAAACAAAAAAAAACAAGGTGATACCTTCTTATTGGACTAACTTGTAACATTTTTTGACTAGTTTTCAGAGGCCAAAAGCTCCTTCTTTAAGTCAGGACGAGCATACTTTTACAGCATTATACTGTCCTGAACTGGAGAATTAGGTTTTGGTCTCCGAAAGCTAGTTACAACAATGTACTTAGTCTAATAAAGGTGTCACCTTATTTTTTTTTTTATCCACATTTATTAACTTTTAAAGTGGACTAACATGGCTGCCACATTACTTCATCCTAAATTAAAAATAAAATTTTTTTTCTACCTTTGCCGTCTGCCATTTAATTTTTCTAATTGTGTTGGTCCTGGTCTCTGGTCACTGCTTTCCTGTCTTTTCTAAACTCTCTTTCCACGGGTCTCCTGTCCATGTGTCATTTTTTCTCTTCTGTCTTCTTCACCTCTTCCATAACAACTAACATCAACACTGGTCTGTTCCTTTCAGCTTTCTTCTATTTTTGTTACCTCAGTTTTTCATCTCTTTTCCTCACTCTGGCCCTCCCATTCTCCTTTCTCTTATTCTCCAGTTTTTCACTAGCTCTTTCCTCTCTCCCATTGCCATCCAGCATCTCCTCCTTTTCCGTTTCTATCACCTGCCATCCAGCATCTTCTCTGTCTCTCTCTCTCTCCACCACCATTGCATCTCTCTCTTTACCCCTGTCATCATGCATCTCCTCCCTTTCTGTTTCTACCAACTGAAATCCAGTATCTTCTATCTCGCCATCTATCTCTATCATCCAGCATCCCCTCTTATCTCTTTCTTCTCCCCGCCAGCTAGCATCTGCTCGTCTTTCTCCCCCCCTACCACCATAAGTTCTCTCTTCTCTTTCCCAAAACCCCACCATCCAGCATTGCCCCTTCTGTCTCCCCATGCAGTATTGCTTCTGCCTCTCTCACCTCCTCTCTGTCTCTCCCTGCAACCAGCATTTCCTCTATGTCTCTCCACATAGTCCATCCCGTCATCCAGCATTGCCTGTCTCTCTCATTCAACATGCAACAATGCCCATTGTCTCTCTCTCTCTCCTCTACTCCCCACACTACTCATCATTGCCCTTGCCTTTCTTCCCCACATCCAGCATTGCCCCTTTCTCTCTCACTCCTCCCTCCCTCCTATGCAGAATTTCCCCTAGCCACTGTCTCTGATACTCTCTAGCTCATAGTGTCTCTCCCCCCACACTTTTATTCAGTATTGCATCGTCACTTTGTTACTTTCTCTCTCTCCCATCCCCACCCATCCAGTTGTGCTTCTTTTCTTTCTCCCACCCCACCTATCTACCACCACCCTGCAGCACAGTTTACTTCTTCCCTCTTGTTGTACCTCGGCTGCCAGTCCCGTGCTAATAAGCAATGATAGAAGATCACAGGACCTGATTCTCTAAAGCGCCGCTAGTGCATCCTGTGACAGTCCCATCTCCGCTGATGTAAACTTCTAGGGCTGGCACAAGAAGCAGTAGCGGCACTCCAGAGAGCTGGGCCCTGCACTTTTCAATCATTGTTCATGAGCGCGGATTTGGTAGCAACAGTGCAATGGGAGGGAGCCAAACTCTGTTGCAGAACAGGGGTGGATGGGAGGGGAGTGGCAGTGGGTCCAGCAGGCAGGGAAGTTCACGCCTCCCCAAGCCTCTTATACGGGGTGCCTTTGGTGCCAGCAGACTGGTTCCATCCTGGTTAAGATGGAGCCTATCTTTTCAGCATAGGCTCCCCTTCACCTTAATATTGCCCAGTTCTTTTAAATCCCTCTTTCCTGCACCACTGTTTCATCCACACTCTAAGACTCCAGAGGTCTGCCTGTCTTCTGATTCAAGCGTGTAGAACAGGAAGCATTTCTAAGAATGCTACCCTGAAGGCTCTGGATTTCAACTAACTTTCTAAGAGCCTGAATTTGGCTTCCAGAACCTCCGTCCCACCCTTTCTAATGTCACTGGTATCCATATCTACCAAGACAGTCAGCTCTTCCCCACAGTGTCACTGTCTTAAAGCATATCTGGATGGTGTGTGAGGTCTGTCACATTCGCACCAGGCAAGCAAGTGACCAAGGGATTCTCATGTCCTCCAGCCACCCAGCTATCTACCTGAATAATAGAATCTCCCACTATAACAGTCACTCTAAACATTTCTTCCTGAAAGGAACCCCTGGAAACATATCATTGTGAGAAAATGTCACCTCCTGGAGGACAAGTGCTGGCTAAACGCCAAGATGACAGTACAGTCTATTCAAGCAGCACTGGCACAATGCTTTTTTAAATCTTACTTTCTCTGTTGCATTTCGCTTCTGAGGTGAAAATATTGCCAACTCCACATGCTTAACACTTTGGAATAATGCTCACTTTACCTAATCTTTCCAAAGTACAAATGTAGCAGACAGAGGTCCCGTTAAGAATCTGTCTGTATTTCCAAATCGGTAAAAATTTACTGATTCGGAAACACAGAGGGATTCACAAAGAGAATTGCAGGCAAATGAGCTACTAGTTGCTTTTGAGACCCAGCTCATTTGCATGCCATATGGGGGAAGCCAGTTGGGGAGATGAGCATGCGCAGAACAGTCAATCGCTATGCGTGGCTGCTCTGCGCATGCTACAGACAGCTCTCATAAATGCAGACAACATGCATGTATAAAAGCAGTAGACGTACCCTTTTTTTCTTCCAAGCACAAAAGCGCTTTTTTGGGGGGGATGGGCAGACCTGTGTTGGGGTTCCCTGCCTCGCTACTGGGAAAAAGTAGGAAAAGCCTCTCTGCTGCTCTCGGCTCTCATTTTCTGTGAGGAATCAGCATCAGGACTTGGTTCCACCCCAGTGGTTCCTGCTGCTTCCTTCTATTGGCCGGCTGACATGCTAGAAAGCCCATCTCCCTGAAGATGGACTCTCATTGGCTGGCTGCTGTTCCAACTCCTCCTCCCTGCAGGGCTTCCCTGATACATCACTCTAGAGCTGTGAACTGATTGGATCTGAACTTCCTAGTGTCCTCCTCCAATAGTGAGTGGGCGGAACATCCCAGGCTGACACTGTCCAACTGGTTTAGCCCCTCTCCGTTGTGCTTCTAGCATGGGGGTTTGCTGCTTCCCACAGACACTGTTTGATGGACCCATATCTTCCTTGCATTTTTGGTAAGTCACTATTACTTTTATGCTTTACATTTAGGTACTGCCCCCCCCCCCCCCCACCTCAATTTCTTGCCAGTAAAATGTCATTTGAAAAAGAAGCATGGCACAGCTTTCATACATGCAAAGAAGCTGCGTGTAAGCTGGTGTATTTTTTTTTTGTGCTCCATCTTCCCTGCCTTGTTTCTCCCCTTCTTCCTACTTCCGACAATGAAGAACGACACAGCTCCAGACCTCCCATTAAAATTTCCACGGTAAAGGTAGGGACTGCTTTTGTGCATGGGCAAACAGCTGTGCATCGCCTTGCATGCACATTATAATAGTAATTAGCTCATTATAATTCCATTTTCGTTAGCTGATACTGTGACAGGAAAATGGCTCGGAGAACTCTTGTGCCTGTCTCGTTTTACTACTTGCTCGCTAAACCAGCTAGAACTAGTTTAAAAACCATGTTGCTGGCTCTTTAGGTTTAGTGCATCTGGCGCAGAGTTCAGTAGAATCCCTGAGAGAAGAGATTCTCATTAACAGAAGGCTATGATCAAAAGAAAAATGAGCCCTGTTTACTGTCAAAAGTGAAACGTGAGAAATAAAATGACTTTGCTTTAAATATAAAAGCTAAACAGGAAGAACCCAGGAACTAGGAAAAGAGTGACAAAATATTCAAGTCACAGTTCCCCTTCCTCCCTCCTTGTCAAACAGCTTGTGCAAATCTTTGATGTATGAGAAAATAAATTAAAACTATTAAAAGTTTTTGTCTCTAATCGAATAATAAATGAAATATTGGCTCTCTCATGTTTCTAAGACAGACAGGGGGGGGGGGGGGGGTTTGGGATAATAAAAAAACCCCCACAAACCTTCCTAACATTTCTACACCGTGTTTAAAAAACAAAACAAGCTACATAAACCTTGTTTTCTGCATAACTCTGTCAAACATGACCAATTTCAATAAAATTTGGGATATATCATCCTGAAGAAATGTGCAATAAGCCCACACTTACACCGTCTACCTCGTTTAAATTACGTCACTACACTACTTAGTTCTTCAACTGTCTCAATGTTTTCTTCAGTGTAAACTGAACAGGCTCTGCTACTTCTTAACTGGTGATCAGTTGAGGCCATTTCTCACAATTTCTTCAAAACATATTCTATGCATACTCTCTTCCAACCTCATTTCTGGAAACTCTTGCACCAGTCAATGAGAAAAAATACCTCTTTCCGTATACAAACTTTTAATAAGAATCTGATACTCTGACTGAAAACCATGGTAACTGTTTATGTTAAAATAAAATGGTGTTTGCGTGTATCATGACAATAATCACTAGGTGGTGGCAACGTCATTCAGGTGAGGTGGACGTTTTATTCAGAATGATCTATCCAAAATTTTATTGAAATTGGTTACGTTTCGATAGTTTTATATATATATATATATATATATATATAAACAAAAGGGCCCTTTTACTAAATGGTGGTTGGGCTACCGTAAGGGTAGCGCATGGCAAAATGGCACCACTGTGGGGTATGCCAAGGCGTCCCATGGTAGTTCTGTGATCAATTTGTGCAGACCCCCGCATGAGCCCTTACTGTCAACTAAATAGGTGGCAGTAATGGCTCAGGCGGCAATAGCCACGCACCAACTGTGAAATTAGCGGGGGCTGGGGAGTAGGCATGCCCTGCAGTAATCAGGCAGCTCAAGGCCATTGCCGTGTGCTGCCTGATTACCACAGGATTAGTGCATGAGCCCTTACTGTCAGCTAAATAGGTGGAGGTAAGGGCTCGGTAGAATGGCCATACGCCAATTGTGAAATCAGCGCATGGCTATTACTGACCCACATTACAATTCAGGCATTTTTCTGCTGCACTAGAAAGTTTCTGGAGCACGTGGCAAACCCACATGGGAATCGAAGCGCCGGCCACTTTCCAGTGCGGCTAGGAAAAAGGACCCCAAAGTGTATATAATGCCTATTATATAAAAGGCAACAAAGGCCCCAAGTAGCACACAGATTCACTAACACAAATTTATGTCTGATCCAAAGAAGGGGTAAAGTCATACATGCTCACCTATGCATGCACCCTCATATATTTTCTAAAATACACATGGCAATTTTAACTCTGTCCCACCTCTACCCACTCTTAGGAATGCTTATGCACAGTGTAGTTTAAGTACACACAATCTTGTCAGTGTACATATTCGTGTACACAATTTTCAGAAAATGCTTTATTAAATTAGCTCCCAAAAAATAAAAAGGTTTTTAAAAATCTTTACCGGTAAATGATTGAGTGGCACGTCCACTTGACCCAGGAAGTCGTCTCTAGTCTGTAAAGAATGATGAAAAGCAACATTAATTTCTTAAGATGATTTGCTGAATTTATTTCAGTAGATTGTTCTTAGTAGGGGGGGAAATGAGAAATACTACACTATAAGGAGAAATCACAGTTATAGCTGCTGTCCCTGGCATCTACAGCAGCTCCAATAATATTTAGTTCCAACAGTTTCTTAAACAACTACACCCGACAGGCACTTCACAATAATATCAGCTTCCGGAGAGCCCCTCTTTTATGACAGTGCTCTAGAAATAACATTTTCAGGTATCTAGTGGGTAAATGAGAATATGTTTTGGACTTTATAGTGGCAGTCACAGTATAATTGGGTGGTCTTACAGACTAGCGAGCTAACCCTCAATTATGCCGATTTGCGGCTTTTTGGACCCAATGCATCAAGACATCAATATTTACCTATGGATACTGGATTAAGCTAAAAGCCAATGAATTTCACAGATTTCTGCACGATTGAACAGGCTATCCCCACTGGCCACATGAACAAATGGGCCAACCACTTCAGGTGTGAAAAATGGGTTAGCCTGCTTGTCCATATGACCATCTGATTAATTATTTTCCCTTTTTTTTTAATTTTGAAAAACTTTATACATAGGAAAATAATTACAACACTAACAGCCTACATACAGATCAGACTACATAAGACCACAAAGTAAGCTGCTGATCAACAAAAATATCAATTAAGGGCCATATATCAGTAGACTTATGCAAGATTCCACTTTTTTCAGGAATCACGCTCTCATGTTTATAAATCTAACAGACAAGATTCCACCACAGTCGTACATACATTTTCCCAATTATTAATGATGAATTTCAAAGTCAAAGTAAAAAGAATATTGAACAATTTAGCCCAACCTTTCCCCTGCACACACGAAGTGTGTGACAGTGGAGGAGTGGAACCAGTGGTTAGGGTGGTGGACTTTGGTCCTGGGGAACTGAGGAACTGAGTTCAATTCCCACTTCAGGCACAGGCAGCTCCTTGTGACTCTGGGCAAGTCACTTAACCCTCCATTGCCCCATGTAAGCTGCATTGAGCCTGCCATGAGTGGGAAAGCGCGGGGTACAAATGTAACAAAACAAATCACAATATCATATGTCAATGGAATATCCAGAATGATATAATTTGTAAGCATTGCCAAACACGCTCCCAATATGATGTCAGGTTATTGCAATAGAATAGCATGCGTGAAAACGTTCCTTTCTCACAATTACAGGACCAACAATTAGAACTAGATAATTTATTACCACAGAAGCCTTTAATTGGAGTCCAAAAGGCTCTATGAGCCACACAAAAGCACCCCCCTGCAAGATATAACAGAAGCAGATCGAACAGCACAAGTCATAAAGACCCAAAAGTTATCCCATTGTTCCAAGTTAACTACTTCATTCCCATATCATCCTCCCAGCACTTTATAGTCCCCAAGCATCGCTTATTATTACCAAGCAGTTATATAAGAACATAGGACTAGACATACTTGTCCATCTGGTCCAGTGTCCTGCTTCCAACAGTTGCCAATTCAGGTCACAATACATGGCAGAAACCCCAAACAGTAGCAACATTCCATGCTACCAATCCCAGGACAAGCAGTGGCTTCCCCATGTCTATCTCAATAGCAGACTATGGACTTTTCCTCTAGGAATTTGTCCAACCCTTTTTAAAACCCAGATAGGGTAACCGCTGTTACCACATCCTTCGGCAATGAGTTCCAGAGCTGAGCTTATCTATTCATTGAATGAAAAAATATTTCCTCCTATTTGTTATAAAAATATTTCCATGTAATTTCATTGAGTGTTCCTTAATCTTTGTACTATTTGAAAGAGTAAAAAAATCAATTCACTTCTACTCGTTCTACACCACTCATGATTTTCTAGACCTCAGTCATATCTCCCCTCAGCCATCTCTTTTCCAAGTTGAAGAGCCCTAACCTCTTTAGCCTTTCCTCAAATGAGTTTCAAGAAGCACAAAGACCAGGGGACAGCCAATAAAGTTGCATGAAAATACTTTTAAAACAAATAGAAGGAAATATATTTCCACTCAACGAATAGTTAAGTTCTGGAACTCATTGCCAGAGGATGTGGTAATAGCAGTATCTGGGTTTAAAACAGTTTTTAGACAAGTTCCTGGAGGAAAAGTCCATAGTCTGTTACTGAGACAGACATGGGGAAGCCACTGCTTGCCCTGGGATTGGCAGCATGGAATGTTGCTACTATTTGGGTTTCTGCCAGGTACTTGTGACCTGGATTGGTCACTATTGGAAACAGGATACTGGTCTGACCCAGAATGGCTATTCTTTTGTAGGAGTGGGTTCTGAAGTGGAGAATCCTCTCTCCTCATTTGAGGATCAGTGCCATGGTTAGTTGACAGTCCGAGACAGACTCTGATCTATAGTATGTACCCAGAAGTAGGACTACATGTATTTTAAGGGAACTATTGATTTTTACTCTAACTCTTTAGTTACTGGTTCTTCTATATGCCCACATATGTTGTTCATATTTTAGGGAAGAACAATTTAATTCTAAGAGCAGGGGTGCACAAGTTCTACAATACTGAAAAATTACTATCCCTGCTGCTTATCATGGTCATACCTTACACTGCTTTCACCAAACAAGTACTTTATGTGAATTTGGATTCATTAATCGACTTTTCCAAATCCAAGCTCAAGGTAAGACATGAATGTATTTCTCAACTAGGTCAAACACCTTTCAGCAATGCTCCTGCAAAAGTCCCCATTTTACAGTGTACTTGCCCACATACTAATTTATATTTATGCTTGAACAGCGAGAAAATCCTTCGATGTAAACAGGTCGGAATTTCAGAAGATCTTTGACTTGAGTTATAAACAACGGGATGATTGGCTCTGTTAAGTGGAGAAGTTCTCTTGCATCCATTTTTGCACACATTCAGATTTTACAGGACCTTGTATAGCCAATACAATTTTAAATTTGTTAAACCTCATAATTTACCATCTCATGGGCTTAATAAATGAAAAAAAAATTGTTAATACATTTCTTCAGTACATAAGGAAGGGGATTTTCAAAAGTCAACTGTCCATCCCGTTTAGTGGGTAAAAGTGTTGCTATTCTACAATACATGCACTTTTCCTGTGACAGAGGCTGCAATAACACATGCAGTTTGGGATTTTCAGAACAATGCACTCTGTTTTATTTGGACAAAGTTCCTGCTGAAAATGGCAGAGCAAAGTGTCAGCAAGGTTCATTTTCCTGAGGCAATTTTCAATGTGAAAGTACATCTGTAGTTTTCAGTTTTAACTGGTACCGACACTGCAGGTAAGAAGTACACGTGGACTCTGCAGAAATGCAGGCAGTCTGAAAGTTGCCCTTGTAGTTTCAGTGGATTTCTCAAGTGAAAATAATCCTCAGGCAAATGGAAATCCTTCTCTAAAAATAGTGCACTTAAATCAGTCTATTGATCGGAATACTTTTGGACTCAGATTTTCTTGCAAGTCAGAATTCTGTAGCAAGGAATTCTGATAAATGGAATCTGGAGAGGAAGACAAATCCATCACTTTACCACAATACTTGCCAAAGGTCAAGGGGGCCCGGTCTTTCAAACCTCAATTCAGAGGTCCCAGCAGCAACAAGCCGCCTCCTGCTCGGGCAGTGGGAGATGCTTCAATAAAACATCTTCTGCTGC
This sequence comes from Microcaecilia unicolor, assembly GCF_901765095.1. NCBI lineage: Eukaryota > Metazoa > Chordata > Amphibia > Gymnophiona > Siphonopidae > Microcaecilia > Microcaecilia unicolor. The sequence continues at coordinate 111,032 of NW_021963353.1, forward strand.
CGTGATCTTTCCTATTTTAAATGGAGCTCCTTTCTGTCCCTATTTTAACTTATTAGTGCTATTATTCACCTCTTTGACCTTTTATTAGCAAAAGAACAAAATTAAATTCCAAATAAACACAAAAAAAGAGATGTTAGATTTTGCAGCTCTTATCACAAGACTGGTCCTGCGGCAGTACGAGATGACATCTTAGTAACACATCTCCTGCTGCCGAAAGTGGGGTGGATGCTGAGCAGGAGTTCTTGGCTCCCCAACAGGCGTGCATGAGATAACCCATTGAATGTGGAAGGCTTGGTAGGTCCGAACTTGAGTTTGTTGGATTATTTGTAGTAAATAATTAGCAGATTTTAGTACACACAGCTTCAGCTTTAGAAATGTTAATTTCTTTCTTCATCTCTCTCTCATTCACCCCTGAATAATTCACTGCTGAGTCACTTTAAAGTTGAAGTAACAAAACATCTGTTTACTCACAGTTTGTAGTTAGATTATAATCAGACAGGCTTATATACATATTACTATACATTTGTATTATCAGCTCCTTCCATGTGCTTAGATGGTAATGGATGCTCACACCACCATAGATCCTCTCAGGTTAGGAGAGATCATGTGCTCCATGTGCTCCATGTGCTGCATGTGCTGCATCTAACCCCCACAGGAAGTTGCATAGCTGTGTGACCTCTCTAAGTAATTCACATCAGAGGTCACAGAGTAATCACAGAGAAATAATAGGTGACAGGCAATGCATGTAAAATACAATTACATTCCAACAGAGTTGATATAGGAAGCCACAACCTGGAAAGCACTCACCCAGCAGCAGGCCCAACAGAGATTCAGCCCTGCTCATCAATCACATTAGCTTTCCAAGTAAAGCAGAAATGGGGAGGAAGTAGTTGGATGGAGACCTAAGCTGGTTCCCAATCCTGTGGAAAGGTATTTCTGCTCTTTCATGGAATGATTGATGAACCAACTCCAGCAGGCGAGGTGCAGGGGCTGGAAATGGCAGTAGTCTCGATTATCCAACATAAACAGAACCAGCCTGTCATCAGATAATACAGAAAACAATGTTTACTTAAAAAAAAAAAAAGTTTACTCATGTAACCCTGTAGGTTAGAATGTGTTTTAAAATAAAAAAATATCTGGTCAGCATGATCGGATCTGGGTGGTCTTGGTCAGGAGGCAGGACCGGAAGTGACACTGCACGGTGAAAAGTAGCAGGAAAGTCTGGTGGTCCAAGCCCGGGCAGGATCAGGACTGAAGAAGTTTGCAGTTGAGGGTTGTCGTAGGTGCTGAAATACCTCAGTAAACTGGCCCTTCTCCGTTCAGGCCCAACTCCTGATCTCCTCAGCGCATGCAGAACAGAAACCCCAAGCAGGCCCAACACAGCCGGCCCCTCACACTCCCAAAGCATACGTTCAGTCAGCCTGGACTCCTCAGTTGCCTCGTGTATGCAGCCCAACTCTGCTCATTCACCATGGTACTCCAGCATCCGGCCTGACCCAGACCATCCAGACCTGATCCTGTTGAACAGTTTTATTTATTAACATATTCTGTCCTACAGGATTACACTAACACTAATCAATAAAAGAAAAGAAAAAAAAGAAAAAATTGTAAAGCTGGCAATTTTGAGCACAAATACAGAACAGTGATGTCACTGGAGGGGGAGAGGGGTGTTTCTGTTGGATATGCTGGATGGTCGGATTACCGAAGGCCGGATAATCGAGACTGTACTGTATTTGCCATTACAAAATAGTGAACTTGTAAAATCATTCTAATTAAGATCTCCAACTCTTTGCAGAATCTTACTGGTTACTGAGATGCACACTACTGCACACAGCAGACAAATTACATGCTTTAAAAGAAATAGTGTGAATCTGCATGTTCAAACAGAACTCCTGAAGATATATCATTCCCGCTTTTATAACCCTCAAGGCTTAAGTTTCATGATCAAGGGTCACTTGCAAGGACTTGAACTATACACCAGTGTTTTGTGCCAATAAATATCCCATTGTCTTTACTAAAAGACATTTCCAACAAAATAGATGCAACAGCTCAAATCCAGACACACCACTTTTCTGTTTATGCCGTAAACATGAAGGATAATTATCGAGTAGTTGTAATACGACAAGCCTGTTTATAGAAATAAAACTAATTAAAATCAGCCTCTGTGCCAACAGCTTGGTCAAGTTCAGCACAAGAATACAGTGGAAGCAGCTGACTTAAACAGGAATTCTGCAGAAGTCTGTTGGATGAGGTAGGTTTAGGAACATGACCGGCAAACAGTTCATTGGACCAGATAAGGCAGCCTATAAGTAAAACATATTGAATAAGGCTAGCAGTTAAAGGACTGGGGTTTGCTGTGGTGGGAAAGGTGTCCTCACAACAAAGCTTATTTATTACTAACTCTACCTCTGTATGTACAAAATACATGCGTTAATTTACAGGACATCACATAAAAAGTGATGGCATACAATCTTACCAGGACTAAATGATAATTCTTTATGGGCCCCTTTTACTAAGGGGTTATCGCCTGGCTACTGTGTGGCCTGGGCAGTAATTTCATTTTT